>NC_041228.1:50716630-50748423 GCF_002837175.3 Physeter macrocephalus
TCCAATTTGTATTCCTTTTATTTCTTTTTCTTCTCTGATTTCCGTGGCTAGGACTTCCAAAACTATGTTGAATAATAGTGGCGAGAGTGGACATCCTTGTCTCATTCCTGATCTTAGAGGAAATGCTTCCAGTTTTTCATCATTGAGAATGATGTTGGCTGTGGGTTTGTTGTCCATGGCCTTTATTATGTTGAGGTAGGTTCCCTCTATGCCCACTTTCCAGAGAGTTTTTATCATAAATGGGTGTTGAATTTTGTCAAATGTTTTTCTGCATCTATTGTGATGATCATATGGTTTTTATACCACAGTTTCAATTTCATTACTTGTGATTGGTCTGTTCATATTTTCTGTTTCTTCCTGGTTCAGTCTTGGAAGGTTATACCTTTCTAAGAATTTGTCCATTTTATTGGCATAGAGTTGATTGTAGTATTCTCTTAGGATGCTTTGTATTTCTGCGGTTTCTGTTGTAACGTCTCCTTTTTCATTTCTAATTTTATTGATTTGAGTCCTCTCCCTCTTTTTCTTGATGAGTCTGGCTAATGGTTTATCATTTTTGTTTATCTTCTCAAAGAACCAGTTTTAGTTTTAGTTTTGGATAGTCGTGTTTTCATTGTCATTTGTCTCTAGGTATTTTTTGATTTCTTCAGTGATCTCTTGGTCATTTAGTAACGTATTGTTTAGCCTCCATTTGTTTGTTTTTTTAATGTTTTTTTCCATGTAATTCATTTCTAATCTCATAGCATTGTGGTCAGAAAAGATGTTTGCTATGCTTTCAATTTTCTTAAATTTACTGAGGCTTGATTTGTGACCCAAGATGTGATCTATCCTGGAGAATGTTCCATGCGCACTTGAGAAGAAAGTGTAATCTGCTGTTTTTGGATGGAATATCCTATAAATATCCATTAAATCTATGTGGTCTATTGTGTCATTTAAAGCTTCTGTTTCCTTATTTATTTTCATTTTGGATGATCTGTCCATGGGTGTAAGTGAGGTGTTAAAGTCCCCACTATTATTGTGTCACTGTCGATTTCCTCTTTTATAGCTGTTAGCAGTTGCCTTATGTATCGAAGCACTCCTATGTTGGGTTCATATATATTTATAATTGTTATATCTTCTTCTTGGATTGATCCCTTGATCATTATGTAGTGTCTTCCTTGTCTCTTGTAAGATTCTTTATTTTAAAGTCTATTTTATCTGATATGAGTATAGCTACTCCAGCTTTCTTTTGATTTCCATTTGCATGGAATATCTTTTTCCATCCCCTCACTTTCAGTCTGTATGTTTTCCTAGGTCTGAAGTGGGTCTCTTGTAGACAGCATATAGATGGGTCTTGTTTTTGTATCCATTCAGTAAATCTGTGTCTTTTGGTTGGAGCATTTAATCCTTTCACGTTTAAGGTAATTGTTGATATGTATGTTCCTATGACCATTTTCTTAATTGTTTTGTGTTTGTTTTTGTAGATCCTTTTCTTCTCTTGTGTTTCCCACTTAGAGAAGTTCGTTTAGCATTTGTTGTATAGCTGGTTTGGTGGTGCTGAATTCTTTTTGCTTTTGCTTGTCTGTAAAGCTTTTGATTTCTCCATCAAATCTGAGTGAGATCCTTTCCAGGTAGAGTATTCTTGGTTGTAGGTTCTTCTCTTTCATCTCTTTAAGTATATCATGCCACTCCCTTCTGGCTTGTAGAGTTTCTGCTGAGAAATCTGCTGTTAACCTTATGGGAGTTCCCTTGTATGTTATTTTCCGTTTTTCCCTTGCTGCTTTCAATAACTTTTCTTTGTGTTTAATTTTTGCCAATTTGATTACTATGTGTCTCGGTGTGTTTCTCCTTGGGTTTATCCTGTATGGGACTTGCTGTGCTTCCTGGACTTTGGTAGCTATTTCCTTTCCCATGTTAAGGAAGTTTCTGACTATAATCTCTTCAAATATTTTCTCGGGTCCTTTCTCTCTCTATTCTCCCTCTGGGACCCCTATAATGCAAATTTTGTTGCATTTAATGTTGTCCCAAATGTCTCTTAGGCTGTCTTCATTTCTTTTCATTCTATTTTCTATATTCTGTTCTGCAGCAGTGAATTCCACCATTTTGTCTTCCAGGTCACTTATCCGTTTTTCTGCCCCAGTTATTCTGCTATTGATTCCTTCTAGTGTAGTTTTCATTTCAGTTATTGTATTGTTCATCTCTGTTTGTTCTTTAATTCGTCTAGGTCTTTGTTAAACATTTCTTGCATCTTCTCGATCTTTGCCTCCATTGTTTTTCCACAATCCTGGATCATCTTCTCTATCATTATTCTGAATTCTTTTTCTGGAAGGTTGCCTATCTCCACTTCATTTACTTGTTTTTCTGGGGTTTTATCTTGTTTCTTCATCTGGTACATAGCCCTCTGCCTTTTCATCTTGTCTATCTTTCTGTGAATGTGGTTTTTTGTTCCACAGGCTGCAGGACTGTAGTTCTTCTTGCTTCTGCTGTCTGCCCTCTGGTAGATGAGGCTATCTAAGAGGCTTGATAGGAGGGACTGGTGGTGGGTAGAGTTGACTGTTGTTCTGGTGGGCAGAGTTCAGTAAAACTTTAATCCACTTGACTGTTGATGGGTGGGACTTGGTTCCCTCCCTGTTGGTTGTTTGGCCTGAGGCAACCCAACACTGGAGCTTACCTGGGCTCTTTGGTGGGGCTAATGACAGACTCTGGGAGGGCTCACACCAAGGAGTACTTCCCAGAACTTCTGCTGTCACTGTCCTTGCCCCCACTTTGAGCCACAGCCCCCCCGCCCACCTCTGCAGGAGATCTTCCAACACTAGCAGGTAGGTCTGGTTCAGTTTCCCCTGGGGTCACTGCTCCTATCCCTGGGAACTGATGTGCACACTACTTTGTGTGTGCCCTCCAAGAGTGGAGTCTCTGTTTCCCCCAGTCCTGTTGAAGTCCTGCAATCAATTCCCACTAGGCTTCAACATCTGATTCTCTAGGAATTCCTCCTCCCATTGCCAGACCCGCAGGTTGGGAAGCCTGACGTGGGGCTCAGAACCTTCACTCCAGTGGGTGGACTTCCGTGGTATAAGTGTTCTCCAGTCTGTGAGTCACCCACCCACCTGTTATGGGATTTGATTTTACTGTGATTGCGCCCCTCCTACAGTCTCATTGTGGCTTCTCCTTTGTCTTTGAATGTGGGTTATCTTTTTTGGTGAGTTGCAGTGTCTTCCTATTGATGATTGTCCAGCAGCTAGTTATGATTCTGGTGTTCTCACAAGAGGGAGTGAGAACACGTCCTTCTACTCCGCCATTTTCGTTCCTCCTCCCCGTTCTTTCTTTAATGGACTTGGGAACTGTATGGTTTTGGTCATTTAGGAAAAAAAAAAAATCCTCTTGTTTATATTTGTCCTCATCTCCTCTCTAAAAGCTTAACACAAAATATTTACTTACACTTACATAATGCTCTATGAATGTTAGAATTAAAATGTTTCTTTAATTTTAGAACATCTAACGTCTTGAACATGTAAAGTCCATGATTTCTTTACCAATATAATAAAGGTTGTTTTTCGGTTTTTTTTGTTTTTCTTTTTCCTAATATTTTTATTTTTTATTTAACATCTTTATTGAAGTATAATTGCTTTATCATGGTGTGTTAGTTTCTGCTTTATAACAAAGAGAATCAGCTATACATATACATATATCCCCATACCTCTTCCCTCTTGCGTCTCCCTATCCCACCCCTCTAAATGGTCACAAAGCACTGAGCTGATCTCCCTGTGCTATGCAGTCCTTTTCTTTCATTACATACCTTTTCTCAGACTAAGTTTACTAATTTATAGTTGCATCAAATTAAGGCAGAAACATTTGATTTTTGTGATTGCCATTATAATAAATCACTTGAGGAACAATAGAAAATTAAAAAGGCCACCAGTGTTCTTATGCCTGATAATGATCATTCATCTCAAAAAGCTGAAATCTAACGCCCAGCATAAACATTTTTCCTTAAAATAAATGTTAAATTAAAGTGTCTTTAATTGCTATTAATTTTTCATTTTCTATTTTTTCAGTATCCTTTATTTCCAAATTTTCTACAATGAATGTGTGTTATTTTAATGAAGAAAATTTGTAAGATAAATAAAATTAATGCTACATGATTCATCTAATATGAATTAAAATAGATGTTAAATGTAACTAAGCATTAAATTAAAGTGGTTTTACAATTTTAATTTCATGTGAAATAAAATGAAAAATAAGATAATTGGGATTAACTGAAAGGTTTCAAATGGTTGCTAAGTTCTTCTCAATTATTTAGAAACTAAAAGTTTCTTCCTCAAAGGATGCGATAAAACAATTCATCTTTAAAGTGCCTATGCCTATAAATTTGGTTTGCAATATCTTCAAGATTTGGCCTTTGTAAATATCATAAATTTTAGAAAATGCTCATATAGTTTGGTAAGTAGTCTTAAAGTGTCTGAAATTAGGAAAACAAACAAACATTTCTAGAAACAAAACAAGTAATGAATAGAGGTTTAGAAAAGCTTTTGCACACACAAACTGATTTATATCCAAATAAGAAAAAAATATTGTACAACACAGTCTCTGAAAATCAGACTCTTGTGATTATTTCTATTTTTTCATCACTAGGCACATAAGGAGAAAATATTTTTGTAACTTCTTTGTATTGCTGTAAGTATAAAAATTATGGAAGGACTTAGAAAAAAGGTAGAACCAAAATTCTCAAACTGAATCTACGTTTGCACAGACAAAACTGAAGAAATATGCAAGAGATTTTTTTAAACAATCTAACTGGAAGTAAATCTTGAGCTGAATTATTTTAGAAAAGTTCTTCAAATTGGCTCTTTTCATTTATAGAAATAAATAGACCTTCACATCGACGTTACAATATAATCCTGCCATGCAAAATAACTGCCTATTTAACATGTAGTTAAAATATATAGTTGCAAAAAAAAGTATACTAGAGCTAAATAAATATTTCCTGATTTTTAATAGATTATGATATAAAATATATATCAGTATATTATTGAAGTGCTCAATACTTTAGAAATATACACAGCAAATAATATTCAATTAACCCCTGGTGGAAAATATCTCATATAGAAATATTCTTCCAATCACAAGAAACCAACAAACCAGAAATCCAAGCTTTCCAAAACTGTAATAATCAGAAGGAAACGTATTATTATAACACCCTATAATACTACATAGCTAGGATGTTAATAAATTAGATAAACTTAAGAGAAGATCTACTAAGACCTTCAAGTCAATAATAAAAAATACTCCAAAAAATTATGTTTCCCCAAAAAATGAGTACTTTGAATTTGGACAAATGGAGACCAAAAAGCTAATTTTAATAATTAAAGATTTTTAAAAGTGTGATCAAAATCTGTAAAATCATAAAGGGAATAGGTAGGGTAATTGTTAACTTTTTCACCTAATTCTGATGTACTCCATCCTCAGTAAATTCTGCTCCACCAACTTCCACCGCAAGACTGAAAGAAAAAGCTTTTAAAAAATTGTTAATCAAGTGTCATATTGATCAACACATTTCCACCAAAATTTGATCTAAAATTTGATCAACATGAATCTAAAGGCTAAATCTTCATGAATGTTAAGCAGAATGAAGAGTGTCTGGAGCAAAAATCTTACCTTCCTACTGAAAAAAAACAAAATCCTCTCAACAAAATGTCTTTGGTGACAAATATTTCTCTCCTTTCAACAATATCCTTTCTCCTCTCTAAGTCAGCCTTTATCAAAGATGAAATCAAAATATATCACTAGTCACTGAATAACCTTATCCAGGACTGTTAAGTAGGTTCATAATTTAGAAAATATCATTTAAAATAAACATTTCAAACAGAAGTATAAAGGTTAGGGAGCATTTACAAAGAGCTGAAGTTTGATTATAAAAGATCTTACAATCCCAGAGTTTCATTTCCGTATCCAAAACATCTAGACTCAAAATAATTTCTGTACAACATTTATATATTATAAATTATTTTAAGTCAGTATTTTAAAATATCTTTTATCTTGGGCTCAAAATATTTTTATGTAAATCTATCTCTTTTTTAGTGTGCTAAAAGAGAAATCTGATTCTGTTTACTTGAATTCTCTTAGAGTCTGTCTTTCAAGAAGGGTATCCCTACACAAAATATATTTTTTTCCCTCATCAAATGTAAGGTAAGTAGGCAAAGTATTATGATATTCACTTCCTGTTTATACATGCACAGTTTTTTCTAATCAACCACTGGGAGCAGGGTGTAGGTACAATACATTATAGATCATTTTTGTTTCCACATGATCCTCTTAACAAATGAAGCTCCTACTATTTAAAAGTCCCTTATTAATCCATGCTCTTTTATCTGAGCTAATGTGTCTCTAGAACAAATAAATTCAACTTTGGTTTGAAGAGTTAAATCCAGATTTTTCCTGCTGTTTCTAAAAACTAAACAACTAAAGATTACTGTCATTTTCACTCACAACTTTTCAACCATGGAATTTCTGTGCCAATCATGGAAAGGCTGAACTCTTTTTTTTTAAAGATAATATTTACTAATGGTAATCTCTAGAAAAAGATAGCAATTCACAAATTCTACTTCTTGGGACTCCTCTGACAATGAATAGAGCTAGTGTTTCTTCCACCTATTATCTTCTCATTACTACTTTAACCATTAGTGAATCCACTCTAAAAATCGTGCTTTTTAATTTAATTAGAATTTAAAACTTCTTTATTTCCTCCATTTATTTATTTTTTTCTCTTTCCTATATCTTTTTTTTCTTACCTGTTCCCTCACTGATCTTCTTTGCAATATGACATATTGGTAAGAAGTGATCAAGGCAAATTGCAAAAGGCCATAGACTGTTTTATGGAGGACTTAATCATCACCCTTTTCCTCTCTCTTCTTCTCTGAAATTCACCTACATAATCACACACAAACAATATATCAGTCAGATTCCACAGATGACACTTTCAGAGAGTATAAATAGTCCTCAAAGGGACTGTTTGCCAGAGTGTAGGCAAGGTTAAGGGAACCCAGGGACCAGCAAAAGAAGAAAGGCATTATCCGCAGAGTCTTGAAGGGGCAAAAGGAGAATTCGGGTTATTTGAACTTGGAGAGATCTATCTCCATAGGAATGGAGCTTAACAAGAGTGGTGTCCATAGGTAAAGGAAGAGAGGCCCAGACAAACAGAGACTCTGCAAGAAGAAAACGGGGTGGGGAGAAAATCAATACTTCAACCTCGTTCTCACCCACTCTTCCGTCTCCTGCCAGTAGGTGACCACTGGTTGAATCAAATAAAAGCTAAAGGGCAAAGGAAGTCAGGCAATGTGGTGCTTAGAGTTCAGTCTACAAGGATTGCAGGTCCAACAGAGAAGAGTAGAGAATCAAGAGGGGGAGGGGAAGGGCCAAATGGAGAAATACTTATGGTCACAGACACACATAAACTCACACACCCCTTCCTAGTCACACAGTTCATACATTCAATTCATAAATTACCACAGATTGGTGGATGCACTGAAATGGCTGGGCATTTTAGAAAAAGAAAGGAAAGAAAGTTCCAGTTGTAGTTTCAATAGCATGCTCTCATCAAATTCCATTTCCATTGTTCATAATCCAGAGATGTGACATACCTTCCTTTCTGCACACAGAGATTACCTGCTTTTTGAAAAGATTTCCTTTGCTTAGCAGTGTTCTGCTTTGTTTTTTCTCAGACAAAGTGTATTAATTTTACAACTTAACTGAGGTATGATTGAACTACAGTGAAGTGCACATATGTAAATTGTACAGTTCTGTCAGTTTGACAAATGTATACACCCATGAAACTATCACCATAATCAAGTTCACAATTATTTCTCTCTCTCTAAATTTTCTTCCATCTCTTTTGTAATCCAGCTCTCCCTCTACCCAGATCTAATTAACAGTTTTTAACAAATGATTCCATATTGATGCATCCCAACATCCAGGAAAATGTCAAAACTTTACCGGTTATTCTTTATATCATTCATATCACATCATTGCTGTGTTAATAACCATGGTTTATTGACTCTCTTCTTCCCTAGCAACATATTTGTAAATTTGTATGTGTTGACTGATACAGCATTTAAAACAGCCTCCTGAGAGAGAGAGAGAGAGAGTAAGATTTTTTAGGACACTTTTTTTAGGAAAAGAATTTTTAGGAAAGAATTAACATTCAGTGGTTAAGTAACTCTTTCAATCTCACTCTGCTAGTAATGGTGCAGCAGGGGATTCAAACTTTATTCTTTCCAATACCAAAACCTGTTAGTTTCTTACTATATTATACTGCTGCTCCTTGGATACCAAATTATCTTCTCAGTTTATGTTTTGAGTTCAGAGAACTTGCACCTAAGCAACATTCAAAGCACTCTTAATATTGAAGCTCTTGTTCAGAGTAATCTCGATTTATACATTTTTACATGTATATACCAACTTGCACAGAAAGTCATTCGTTCTAAACCCCTCATTAGTATATTAGCATAACAATATTTAACTTATTTTTACTAAAGTTATAATTTATACAAGTCAGTTCACATTATTAATGTTATGTATTTTATCATATTATTGAAAGTCTTATTAATAGTTATAATAATCATCTACTGATATTAATGGCAAATGACAAATGGTATCTATGATGGAGAGAAGAAACTAATATGATGGTAAGAAAGACCAGCTGGAAGTTTACTTCAAAGGCCTGGGTGGGAGAGATACAATAGAATAGAAAGGAAATAGCAATAGAAAGGAAAGAATGGAGATGAACAGCGTTGGGGGTCTCAGTGTTAAATGAAAATGTGGGGTCACATGTCCAAAAAAGCAGGGGAAAAGTGTCATTAAAGGTACTGAAACATAAACATAAACCTTTTTCTTTCTTCCATAGTTTCTCTTCTGGTCTGTCATGGTGGTTTTATTTGCTATGTGCCATCACTTCACATGCATTTAACCCTCCAATAACTCCACAAATTAAGTAAACTATTATTATTCCAAGTTTATATCTGGTATCCTTTGCCTTTTGCAAAAGAAAACTGACTGAAGCTTTCATCTGATGCAGAAGTCAATACTGTTTGCAGCAACTGCTTCCAGTAGCCAAATGGAAACTCTTGCCTTTTTTCAGGAAAATTCTCTTTTAAAATATATTTCCTTTATTTAGTATTGCTATATTAGTATTCCTATTTTTAGAAAGATAGGTATATTCAAAGAAGGACAGATAGGTAAGGCAGGGCTTGCACACATATGGGTTTTAAATATAAACTTGGTACATTTTACTTTTCTTACAAAGTACTTCTTAAATAATAAGTGAGAATTCCACAAGTGTGTCTCATGAGCGAAATGAATTAGAAGAAATCCATACTTCACAGTTGAAGAAATCAGCATATCTAACTGCACACTCCAGTGAAGCTGATTTGAGTGGGGAGTTGTTTTGAAGTTCATGGAAATATTCAGGGCAGCATGCCAAGTATAAAATCTGTCCTCAGTTTAGTCATTGCAGTCTAGACAATCAAACTGAAAATACTGGTAATTAATTACTTATTTATAGGGTACTATTAAGTTTTCTATATCCATGATTACAAATCTTGAGCCCAATTTCCCAAACCATTGGTAAAGAGTCAATTTGGGTTTTTTTATGGCATATGGATTGAGGCAGCCAGGGGTTTGGGATAAAAGTGTTTCCCTCTCATGCAGTGATTTTCTAAAACTTCTTCAATGAATACAGTAAAAATGATTGAGCAGGGAGAGGTTCATAGCAACAACTGTAATGTTTCTGCCCAGATGTTTTCCCAGTTACACAGCTCTAAGATCACTTCCAATCAACATCAGTGACAACCTAAGACATTCTAAAAGCTGGATAAAACCAAAAGGATATAGACAGAATTCTGGAAGACTTATCATCACCTTTAGTTTATATTTTTATTTTTCTAATAATAATTGTGAGGATGATGATAAAAGTGATCATTTGCTTAGCACCTATTAGGTGCTGGAGACCAAGCTATGTGTTTTATTGTATCATTTAATTTATATAACAATCTTAAAATATGTTATCATTCTACAATGAAGATAGGGACACTGAGGCTTAGAAAGATTAAGTAAAATTTCCCAAAGTTACGAAATGGAAGAGAAAGAAGGAAAAGAGTCACCAAAGTAAATCTTTGCAAACTGGGAGCCATATTGACAAATTCTGGCTGCTGGAATTTTATACTGGCTGATCCCTTGGCCTAAAATATTCTCCAGCAAGCTTTTCCCACAGATGCATTTTTCTCATTATTGAGAAATGTCTTTTCAGAGAGAGTTTTTTCTTGGCCTATGTTGTCCTCTCCTATTGTATCTCATCACCTTACTTATTGCCCACAATGTACTTATCAGTGTCTGTGAGTATCTTAAGGTTTTTTACTTTTTAAATGTCTATATCTCCCTCTTGAACGAAAGCTCCATGAAGATTGGGACCTCACCTTTCTTTTTTCTCTATTGTATTTCCAAAACTGAGCATACTTCTTGATACATATGAAAAGTGTCTAAGAGTATGGTTGGCCCTTAAGGCCAAGACAATGAGACCCCATATCCAGGATATCACACTCATGGGGTATTCAAACACACAAAGTAAAGAGGATGGCTGAACAAAAAGCTAGGTTTTCTTGAGCTACCTGACTGACGAGCTTGATATTTATGGAAGTCAGTCTCCTCTTTGTGGGACTATCCAACCACAAAACATGAGATGAGCAGCCCTTGAAGTTTCATACCACAAGGAAGACTTGCTCATTGCATGAGCACATGATCCCCAAAATCTGGCCCCAATGTCAGGATGCATAGCATTTGACCAGCCAAGTAGGTAGGGAGCAGAAATTCTCTTGCTCTCTTAGGCCCACTCCTGTCCATGTGTGGTCTTCCAATTATAAACCTCACATACTCATAAAACTTGTTTGAGCCATAAACCCTGTGGTTCAATTCAGGATCAATATTACATTTAAAGAAGTACAGTCCAAAGATGCAAATAATAACATTACTAATATCAATAATTAATAAAGCAGAATTTCAGTCTCCCTCTTGTCTCTCCAAAGGCATTAAAGGAACACAGGTCATATGGCTCACTAATCCTTTTTCTTCCAACATTTTTCACCCTCCCCACACACTCTCCAGAGTCTCCTGTTTGTCAATTCCTCTCTCTCCCAAACACTTCCCTACTCTGTCTTCTACCTAGACTGCCTATGTAGTGTTTACAAATATCTTCTCCCTATCCTGTTACTGACAATTTCAGGGTCAGCAAAGCTAATAAACTATGATCGGTACAACATCAACAAATTTTAGCCTATCACACTCACAAAAGTACAATTTTCCCTCCAAGAACAATAGTGGGAAGATCTATTTATAGATAGCTGTTATTCATACAGGTATTCTATCATCTTTTTTTGTGACTCTCTTTCTAAATCCATTAGGAAATAATATTTTCTCTGGGAAATAAAATATATTTAACTTCCATATGTTGATAGCTTTGACAACTGTAAATTATTAAATATTGGTAAATTATTAAATATTTAAATAATGGTCAGTGACAGGAAAATAGTATTTTTCTACAAAAGGAACTTTATTATCCCCCAAGTATCAGCAGTTCTCTATGAAAGTTCTTGAGGTATGTGTCATACTTGGAAAACCATCATTGTTACAAGCAAAGAAGAATCGTATGCCTGTAAGTAACACTAGTAAGTTATTTCAACGTTCTGATCCCAAAGTTATAGTCTCTCCCCAAAGCAAAAGGAATAGTTTTAAAAATAATTTGCCTTCATCATACTTCCCTTTCAAAAATAAAACTCTTTCAAGCCAAAATATTTCCCTGAGGTGAGTTTTTGTCAGAGTATAGCCACACCATTTTTTTCATTTGAAGAATTCTTTCAATGGCCCAAATATCATGTTCTCTCCTACAAGATAGTCTAATGAATAATTATTCAAACTACTGTTCTTGGCAAAATCAGAACTGTATTATGCATAGATGAGTTACATACTCAAATCACCAGATGAATAAAACACCTGGGAGGATTTTTTTAAATTAATGCAATCTAAAATAATTGGTGAAAGCAAAGGAATTAAAAGCTGTGGAAATTGTTGTATTACATTGTCGTTAGACTCCTGGCACCATTTCTACCCACCTGCCTCACTCTCTCCTTGGTGTTGCAAAGCTAGAAGCCCGGAAGCTACATTTCTCAAAATTCCTGTGAGCAGGATTGCAAGCTAGAGAGTGTCAGCCAGGAGCACTTGCACAAAATTTGAGAGGCAAAAGAAAGCAGAAACCATGTTATTGTTTATCCACTGGAGGCAGACAAAGCCACAGAGCTTCAGTAGATGGGATATTTTACATCTGCCTTTGGGTATTTTCCTGGGAATTACCGAGTCAGCTCTGGAAGCTGCTGTGAACATAACCTGTAGTTTCCTGTAATTCCAGAGATTTTCTGAAAACTACAACACCTGAGAGTAAATGGTCCTATTCTGACTTTTACTCTTCCAGCTCTGCTAATGGTTTTATAAGCATTTAATTACCTTCATTATCTAGTCTAATCTATTAAATTAAATGTATCTAATTTAATTCAATTCATCATCTGATTTATTGAATCCTTTTCTGATTGAGATATCTTGAGTGGTTTTGGTTTTCATGGCCAAACTTTGGACAACGTATGCTATACTTTTCTGAGATGACATATGGCTTGTTAGCAGATTTTATAAGTTCAAAAAAAAAATTAATGGAAATGTGTCCTTAGCCTTATATCATTCTTATCACATTTGGTTATGTCACAAAACTTTGGTACTGAGCTTGTGGGTGGTGTTATGTATTCTTCTGCTGCTTTGATTAAAGTACCACTTAAATACATATGTATTGAAACTTGCTATGTTTGTTGGGCTCTTCTTTTCCTGCCAAATAACAGAAAAATGAGAAAATGCTAAGGCCCTTGCCCTCCAGATGCACAAAACCTAGTAGGGGAAGTAATAGTAGTATTCATTCAAAATATTGATCAAAACAAGACAGAACATTCAGAGAATGTCAAGGAAAAGATAGAATGTCTTTTTACTCATCCATACCATTTCATCCCATCCCATCTTATCAACAAATTAACTAGATGGCAGTCTCGAAGGTAAGCCTTTAATGGCATAGCAGATTTTTTAAAGGCAAAGAGGAACAAGACAAAGCACAAGGAACAGAGTAAGAAAGTGGACTGGGAAAAAGGTCACAGGGAGAGATACTGTGAGCAGAGACACATTTCCTAATTGATAATCTTGCTTGGAGGAAAAGTCAGATGTGGGGATTGAAATGCTTATCTCTGAAGTCTAAGAAAGCCCAAAGATTGCAAAACATCAGAAATGGCATTAAACAGGTTCTCTGGAAGCCTGGATTTTGATCTCATTTCTGCCACTAAATCTGACTTTTTATCTCTTCAACTCATTATCACTAAAATTATGGCCTGGACTGGATTATTCCTAGAGTCAATTCCAGCTCTCATATTTAAGCATTGGAACAACAGTTTATGCAGGGTGTGTGGGATCTTCCAGTATTTTCCAGGTAGTCACAGAATTCCCCTGGGCACCAGGCAATATTCCATTCACTCTATGTGGATATTTTAAAAATAGATATGCCAAATTTCAAAATTCAGATAGTCAATATTTGAAGCATTACATGCAATCAAAAGGAATAAGAGAATAAATTATTTTCGTGCATTTAAGGCCAAAGCATCATGATCCATTCCATTTGACTCAGGAGAAAAACTCCCTCACTGCCACTCACTACCTTTTAAATGTACAGAAAGCAAGAAAGACATATTCCATAGCTCTCCCAGAGCTCCACCATGGGGAAAAGGATTAACTATTCCCTTTATAAGAAATGTAAACATACCTTATCTTTAAATACAGCCATCTAAATTTAGAGACTTTTTCTCATGAATATTTAATTAATCAGTAATAGTAGTAATCATTCTCATTTTATAATTAAAGTAGATGAGTCTTATTTTTAATTTAGGTTAGGGTTTTCTTCCTCTCTGTTAGGCAATCACGGCAAATCTTGATGAACGTGTGCTTTATCTGGTAAGAAATATCTACCAAAATAAAAAGTCACTCTGCTTTGGAAAAAAAAAAAATTAGTGGATTAAATCATGTGAAATCTTTTGGCTATAATTAAGATGATGTATAATTTTTTAAATTTCCTACTATGGATATACAATCCAAAATATGTAACATTAGTATACACACCTGCAAGAATTCAATTCAGTGCAAAATAGAACTGTGAAATTACCTTGCATTAATGAAGGAACCCCATTCCTTAATCCAAGTCCACTTTCACTTTAACTACATTTCCCACTCACTCCAAAGCCTGTTCTTGGGCACTAGTCCTGCAAATTAAACATTTAAATGAAGATACACAGTTTTTATATGACTTCACCCTGACCTGCAAGAAGGAGAAAAGACATTAATTTCTCTTTTCCTTAAAAAGTAGTCGGGAAAGTTCTCTTTTCCTTAAAAAATAGTAGTAAAAGCATTAGTAATATTTTTTTTCTGTGCTTGGAGCACTTTGTTCCCAACTAATTGTTCTAAAACAAGGCAATGGCCTCTAGGGTAGACTGTACTTTATACTTGGAAGCAGGTGATTGGTAGAGGTAATATCAGTCATTCCTACTCCTTGATTCTGTGTCTGTTGACTTGGCATCAAGTGGATACTTCTTCCAGCATAATTAGAGTGTGAAGAGCATCCTTTAAAGTCCCATCATAAAGTCTTCTACTCAGCACTTGTCACACCTTATTATACCTGTTGAATACCTGGCACTTCCACAAGGTGTTACGCTCCTTGAGGATAGAAACCATGCCTAACACATGTTCTTCTCCTAAGCACTTGTATAACTCTTTGCATACAGTAGTGTTCCAGAATGAATAACTTCATCAACATAAAGATTGCCTAAAACTTGGCTCAAAATAAACCACCCCATCTGTCACTGCTTTTTCTCTGCTTCCCTGAATTTCTCAGACATTGAAGCATTTGTCAAGTTTTCTAGGCACATAACGTGAATTATTTTTGTTAACCATCTCCCTGTCATTCACAGCTATTGGATGGCATGGAATATTTATGTTGGAGGGATCAGGGAGACATATCTGAAAAGGTAAATTGGGGTTAATACAACTTAAAAATAGCAATAAAGCCAAATACCCCCTTCTCTTTTTATCGTAGTTTCCTTGAAATATGTTGTGGGGTTTGGTGGGGGTTTTTTTTCAATTATTTTACCAATTTATTTGGTATCATAAATATACTCTGAATGAGAAGTAAAGTGACATCATATAAAGGTCATGGATTTCAGAATCCAAAATGCCTTGGATCAACTCAAACTCATCCTCTTTCATCCATCCATTAAATATACCTCCTCTGAGTATCTGCTCAGAGTTTGGCCCCGGGCTAATCATCAGACAAACATTGATCATTAGCACGATTCCTGTTCTCAAAAAATTTGAAATACAGAGGTAGTGAAAGAGGCATAAAAATGTAAATGCAATACATTTATGGAAACATAGAAGAAGTGAGCTTAAACGTGTGGGGAATCCAATGTTATCATATATGGAATGTGCTTTGTAAACTAAAAGCCCTGTATAAGGATGAGTCATTTTATTTCTGTCCTTAGTTTAATGACATAGAACATGGTTGAAAGTAGGAGTGGCCAGAAAAATCAAGAGATAGTGCAAATATCTTCTTTGAAGAAGAGATTAGTTGCATCCAAATAATTTTAAACAGTATTTGAAAAGCTCTTCCACTTCTTTGTATTGAAAATCTGCCAGTGCTTACTTACCAAGGAAATCTCCAACTACTTTATTCTAAAAACTGTAAGAGTACTAAAATGTTATAAATATTACATAAGTATAAATTATTGAATAACTGGTTTGACTTACCCATTTTAATGACCCAAATGAAACATTTTAAGGCAGTAACTGACACTAATGTCTTCATTCATTTTCTAACCATTAAATATCTTGTGGAAGGAAACAAATTATAAAACCCATATCAAATAAAATATTCTTCCTGAGAAAACGTGTGTAAAGCAATTAGGAGTCAGGTCAGAAAACCAGAAGCCAGTCTAAAGTAGTTCATGCAGAAATAAATTTAATAAAATGAGGTTTACAAAACCATTAGAGGGTTGGGGCAGTGCAGGTCAGGAAAAGCCTCTGCTGATTTTCAGGAGATGAGGAAGTGCAGACTTACCACCACCAGTGAGCTCAACTGCCCACAAGCTCAAAGTGAGTGATTCACAGGAGGATGCTGGGAAGTGGCTGGCAGGGTTTCACATATGCCCCTCTGCTGAAGCCCATGAATTTGCCTGCGGGAGCATTAATGGCGTCTGCTGCTCTTCCACCTTCCAAAACTTGCACAAGGTCCTCTCATCAGTGGAATCTAATCCAGACCCTGTTAGCATAGATTTGGAAAAATGTTATTATCAAGAATTCAGGAGAAAGTGTAGGAGGGGAAGAATGGTGTTGAGTTTCCATCAGACCATCTGGCACACATTTCTTAAATGTCAACACTCTTGCTTATTAAGAATAATTTTCCCAAGTTCATATTTTTAGAAATTTATAAAACTAGCCCTTATCCTGTTTCTCATTCTGTGCCACCCTGTGAAGCTTATCCACATGAGAGTTACTCCTTTCTTTTCTCTCATTCTGGACTTACTGGAAAAAAGAATAATCAAGTTAAAAATGAATATTCTTTTCTAATGAATGCAGCAGAAAGGAAACAATATTTAACTTCTCTAACAACCTGACCGAGACGAATTAATAAATGCTCAGTAAATTTTCCCTCTTCCATAATTCAATCCAGAAACTCCTAATAAAACTTTCAATAATATGAAAGTTCATTTAAATGAACAATTTGTTATCATGTTTAGAGCAGTAGTAAATTTTAAAAGTTAATAGCATACTATAGTGTATAGTAATTTTCAACATCCTTCAGTAAGCATAAAAAAATAAAAATACAATGTGAGATTAAACGTGGATGAGTGTCAGCTTCTGGAACCACATTATCTAGATTCAGACCAGTTCTGATGCTACTAGTTGTGTGAGTTTGGCAAGTTACATGGCCTCTCCCTGCCTCAGTTTTCTCAACTGCAAATATAGACAGGATGAAATGAGTTAAAATACTTAGAGTTTTTAGAATAATGTCTGGCTCATAGAAAGTATTTGATCAATGTTTACTGTGTGATTCATAGAAGTAAATTTGCCAAGTCTTTCCTAGGATCCTTTCATTTAACAAGTGTATATTGAGCATCTTTGATATGCCAGACACTTCTACACCTGGTGATGAATGGTATTGAAGTCAAGACTCTGCCATTCTAGCAGAAAAAGTAGAAAACAAATGAACAATAATGTGATGTCAAGAGTGATAAGCACTAGGAGGAAAAAATAAAACAGTAAGGGTAAGAAGGGGATAAAAAGTGATAGAGGCTGATATTTCAACTAGGATCATCAGGAAGGCTGTTCAGAGAGGGTGACATTTGACCAGAGATTTAATGAAGTGAAGAATTAGGCCATTCCAATATCTAGGTGAAGAATGTTCCAGAGCTATGAAGCAATAGCAAGTACAAAGGCACTAAAGCAGGATTGTGCCTGGCGTGCTCAAGAATCAACAGATTGGCCAGTGTGGCTGGAGTGGAGTGAGCACAAGGGAAAGACACAGAAGATGAGGCTAGAGACACAGTCTGGCAAGGCCAGGTCTGGGATGAGGCTAGTGAGGTATCAGGTGCAGGAACCTAACACTGAGTGACTCCTTAAATTATACTCCCTTTGAAGTTCAAGTTCAAAGCCCTTACAGGACCTACAATTTACTGCTTGATCTGGCTACTCCTCCAAATGTATCTCCTACCGCTCTCCTTCACTCACTCTCTTCCAGTAACCCTGGCCTCCTTCAGCACCTTCAAACACACCAAGCACACTCTTACCCACACTTTCTATTCCTCCTACTTGTCGAGAGCTGCTGACTTCACTCCGTCACTTCACTCAGGTATCAATTCAAATGTTACCTTCAGAGGAGTCTTCTGCTATGCCATGTAAACTAGCGGCCTCCTACTCTACCCTCATCCCCATCCTCTGATCTGTTCTATTTCTCTTCATGACAGTTACTAATATTGGATATTACATTGTATTTTTAATTTATTGCCTGACTTCCCCAGCAATTCCCCACATAACTACTTAAATGTTGACATTTGGTCTTTGTTCCCTACAATATCCCCAGTGTCCAGTGACTCCCTGGCACTCAGCAAGTGCACAATATTTGTTCAATGAATGAGTGTGAAAGAGGAGATAAGTGACTATTTTGAAGCATAAAAAACCAACCAAACTGGATAGAGTCACAAGAAGACATATTTGTTAAGATTAAGAGATATAGCCATGATATGTTGAGATGTCCAATCTATTCAATTGACAACAGATTATAGGTTTCAAGTAAGAATTAATCTCAGACTTTCAGGATAAGTATAGAAAATGTCACTCTACAAAGCTATAGTCAATAATGAACAAATACTGGACACATATCTACACACTAGACTATACATATACATATGTTAGACATATATAGAAGCAAGGCATGGCCCCACCTCACCCTTACCCAGTCCCTAAAATGGCTTGTGCAGGCCTTGCTGTTCGTACTGGAAAACAAATAACATACTGGAGAGGCCAATCTTTGCTGTTGAAAGTTCTAGATTTGAACTTGAACTCTGCCATTTCCTACCTGTGTGGTCTGCTGGGAGAGCCTCCCTTCCTTCCTCCTTTCCTTTCTGTTCCTTCACTTCTCTCATTTGACTGTATTTATGGAATGCTTTCTTTGAACCAGGAGTTTGCCTGGGAGCAGGAGGAGAGTGCATAGAGTGGGGACGGGAAGTTCATGAAGCAGAGGGTTTGAAGAGAAAGGCAGTCCAGGCTGAGAGAGGATAAGCAATATCAGGAAGGCGAGAAAGAGTGGACCCTGTGAGAAGAAATATAACTACCAGATCTCTATATCTATCCCGACAACTAGTAGTTCAGGAGAATATGTTCAAATCCAAGAAGAGAGTATGAAAAGTGTGAAAAGAATGCGAACAGTTAAGGTGAAGGAATAGCAAGGGACAAAAATAAGCAGCACTCAGAGAGCTCTGAGGACAAGTAGGAGATCCTGGCCTAAAGAAGTAAGCAATTAGAGGGAAAAAACATAAAGAGTGCAAATATACCCAGTAATGATTAGGCTGAAAAATGCACACCAGACAAGGCAACTAAGAACTGCAGGAGAATAAAGGAAGCAGAAATCAGATCGCACTAGGTGAGGAGGGAGAAAGACACAAGATTTCCCTGAGCAACAGTTAGTCATCTATTAAATGCTGGAAAAGAATACCTACCAAATAGGGACACTGTGGCACCTAAAGTTGAAATAAAGATGAAAGAGAGAGAGATGATAGATAGATTAATAGATAGATAGAAAATAGATAGATGATAGATAGATAGATAGATATGATGGAAGGAAGGAAGGGAGGGAGGAAGGAAAGAAGGAAGGGAGGCAGGGAAGGAGGCAGGGAGGGAGGAAGAAACTTTGCAGAGAGGTACAGACTTGGCACAGATACCTAATACATGGAAATGATGACAAAAGTATTATCCCTTCTATAGAGTGAAATCCCCCTAAATATGCCATTGTTCTGACTCTATGCTCACAAAGTAATTTATTTTAAGCCTCAGTTTATTTACACATCGGTCTGAACAATGTCCCTCTTCATTCATTTTTGTATTTATTGCCTTTCTCAATCCTATTTCCCTAACTTCGCATAAGTACCCAATCTAATATACTTAATTAATGCATACCTTTTTATTTGTATGTGTAAAATATAAAATGTCCCTTCTTTTTTCTCTGACAATTAGTTTTCCTATTCCTAGATCTCTATTCTTCCACATAAATTTTAGAATTAGTTTATCATGTTCCTCAAAAAAAAAACTAGATGAATTTTTATTATGATTGTATTGAATTTATACTTTAATGAGAAAATACATGCCTTTTTAATGTTAAGCCACCCCATTAAGGATATGGAAATCTTTCTTTTTATTCTGATCTTTTTCACATTTAAAGAACATTTAAGTTTCCTTCTTAGATGTCTTGTGTATTCTTTGATATATTTATTTCAATAAGCTTCATGAATTTTGTTGCTATTGTGAATATTTTCTCTCTGATTGTATTTTCTAGATACAGTGTAGAGGAATGTCATTGATTATTAAATATTGATTTTGTGTCTGACAATGTTGCTGAAATTTCATATTCATTCTAAATTCATCTTTTGATTCTGTTGGATTTTTTATTCTATTCAGATGTACTGAATTAGTGTTCTCAAAAAATTCATATTCACTTAGAAAGTCAGAATGTGACCTCATTTAGAAATAAGGTCGGTGCATATGTAATTAGTTGAGATGAGGTCATACTGAATTAAAGTGGGCCCAAAATCCAATGATTGTTGTCCTATAAAAGCCACGTGAAGACACACAGATGAAGAAAAGGCCATGTGATGATGGAGGCAGATTTTGGAGCAATGCAGCTATAAGCCCAGGGACATCAAGGCAACCAACAGAAGCTAGGAGAGAGGCATGGAACAGATTCACCATTAAAATGTACAGAGAGAATCAATCCTGCTGATTTTGGACCTTGATTTTGGATTTCTGGCCTGCTGAACTGTGAAAGAATAAGTTTTTGTTGCTTTAAGCCAACCAGCTTGTGTTGATTTGTTATGCCAGCTCCAGGAAAATAATATAATAGATAACCACATATCTGTAAATAATGACATAAATTTCTCTCCTACCAATGCTTACAACTCATTTCTTTTTTTTTTCTTTATTTATGGTATTGGTCAGAACACCAAATATTGTGTAAAACAGTGACAGTGAGAGTAGAAATTCTCATCTTATTCCTGATCTTCAAAAGAATATGTTTATTTTTTCCATCAAATGTGCTTGCAATAAGAATTTATATATAACCTCTCCAAATTAAGGACTTTCTCTTCTATTCCTTGTTTCCTAAGGGTATTATAATGTGTAGAATTTATCAAATGTATCTTTCTGCAATTTTAAGATAACTATGATTTTTTACCATTGGCCAATTAATGGATAAATTAAATTCTTAGATGTTTTAATATATTCAGACAACCATGCATTTCTAGATAAAATCTGTTTCATAATGTATTATTTTTATACACTTTTGAGTTGAGTTGGCTAATGCTTTTTTATTAAGGAATTTCACATCTATGTTAGTGAGTAAAGTGGGCATCTTTTCTTGTGCTATCATTCCCAGTTTTAGAATCAAGTTTAAGCTAACTATATAAAATAGGCTTGGCATCTTTTTCTACTTTTTATATTCTGGAAAAACTTTTATAAGTTTGGAATTAACAGCTTCTTGAAAGTTTGGTAGAATTTTGGCCCAGGTTTCAGAAAGAGGAGTTTTTGATTACCATTTCAATTTATTTACATGTTTATTAGTCTATTCGATTTTCCATTTCTTCCAATTTTGTGTCCTTTTATATTTTTTCGAGTATGTATATATTTCACATTGAATTTTAAATTAGCTAGGGTATAGTTGTTTTAATTTTCTTTTAGTTTCAATCTCTGTGTGATTATAACTTTTCCCTTTTTCGTTCTGTGTTTTGTCTATTTGCATGTCATTTTTTTTCTTTTCTTTTTTTCTTTATCAATCTTGCCAGAGATCTCCATATCTTATTAATTATTTCAAAGATCCATTTTGAAATCTTCTTTATCGTTTTTGCTGGTGTTATTTTTGTACTGTATTTCACGGATGTCTGCCCCTTATTATTTCTTTCCTTCTTGCTTATTTGGGTTTGCTCTATTTCTAACTTCATGAGCTGAATGCTTAGCTGGTTTATTTTTAATCTTTCTCATTTTCTGATAAATTTTTTAAAGCTATAAATCACCCACTCCCTAGAGCTGCTTTAACTATTTAACATAGGGGGAAGAATGGTATAATGTGACTCCATGTGGAGCTCGCCTCTGGTTAGAGAATGTGCCAGTCAGGGGCTGAAATTGAAGGATACCCAGACAGCTCATCATTAACAGTCAAATATCATTAATGTAAGGTATGGAAAAACATGAATAGAGAATGGAAAAGCATGAACTGCTTAGGTTAACCCATCCATGTTGGTGGCTAAGTGGGTAGAGAAGCAAACTGGAGGCAAGATAGATACTGACTTTGAGATATTATTAGAATTTTGGTCAGTAGGGCCACTAGCTTTTATAGGATAGTTCTTCTTACAATAGCCTCAATAAAATATTTCACTGGTCTATCTACATTCTTTTCCTTCCATTCTTAACAAGTATCTTCTGATCCCCAATGAGATTCAATGAGCCCTTACTATATGCCAGGCACCATGCTAAGAACTCGGAAAATAATAGTGTAAAGGATCAGCAGAGTCCTTGCTCTCTAAGTGTTAAAACTATAACATCTCAGCAAGAGCACAGCTATCTTTTCTTAAATATCTTATTTCTAAGAAAACATTTGAATTCTTGTTAATTTTCCTGTATTCACCAAATATGCTCATAGTTCATATGATAAGCCCCATAATGTTTTGAAGCTACATTGATTCTGTCTCTCTTAACCAGAGTGAATAGACAGATGTTTTACTGGGGTGAGAAATGGTAATCTTCAGACTTTGGGCAGTAGGTAGAGGAGGGTTCCGGTCCCTCCAATAGAAAATATATAGAAGGAGTAATTTGGGGAAAGAAAACTAGTTCAAGTTTTTATGATCGAGTTTGTGTTTTCTTTATGAAATCCAAATAGAAATATGTAAGAGTAGGTCGGTAGATATATAGGTCTGGACCTCAAGAAAAAGACTTAAGCTGGGGGAAAAGGTTTTGGAGTCGCATTTTAATGAATGTCCAATAGACATTCATTAAAAGCATGGGATGGATGCTCTCACCCAGGAAAAGTGTACAGAATGAGAAGAGCACAGGGCCAACACTAACTTCTTCACCCTGAGCTATCAGTCCTAGTACTAACTTTCCATTTTCTACAAACCTGATAGATGACTAGTCAGTACTTGTTTATTCCACCTCATTTTCTGTGCTTCCTTCCACCTTAGGCTAAATAAAACTGTCATATTGGAGGATCACCAACGTTCTATTTATTTCCAATTATATCAACCTTTTTTTAGGATACAAACTAAGCTTTCTTTTTTTCTATTTCAAATCTACAATCTCCTGGCTATTGTTTTTTTATCCTTACAGTGAATATTTATTGAGTACCTACTATATGCCTAGTACTGTCCTAGATATTAGAAATATGGCAACAAAGAAAACAGCTATTGTGCTACCCAGTGGAGATTACATTCTTCCAATTATCTGATCTCTTCTCCATTTGGTCTCTGGATTTGCTTCTTCATCTAAATGTAGGTGTACTACATAGATCTTTCAACCTTTTTTCTTCTAACAACATCCATTGCAAAATCAATTATTGTAACATATTCTCAAATCTGCCTCTAGTCTTTACCTTTTTCAAAATCTCTGGACCAAAATCAAGCAAAAGTAATTAATTCTGTAAAGCATTTTGCTGTTTACTATATATATATGCATATATATGTATGTATATGAATATTATCATCCTTATTTTAGAAATTAAGAAACTGAAGCTTTAACGGGTGTAGTAACTTCCCTAAAGTAACAATTTGTTAAGTAGAATAACCAAGTAATAAGCATAAGTTTTCTGTCTCCAAAATCAGTGTTTATGCCATTATTCTATGGTAGATAGATTGCCCCTTAAGAGGAACAGACTTATTACATTTAAGTAGAATGTATTAAGTCCAACTTTGGAATATTTCTCCTATGAACATCAGAGTCATTTTCATACTTTCCCCTCCCTCACACTGTATCAAACCATCATAAAATTCTTTAAATATTCTACAGTCTCAATCCACCTCCTCCATCTGACTTCATTGACATTGTCATAGTTTATGCCCTCGTTACCTCTCTCAGTGCCACTCACTCATACAAACAAACTCATCTGATCAACACTATCAATGCTTTCTCTATGGACAATCATACAAATTTTGTCACCATTCCCCTAGCTTGTCCTACATACATGTCTCAATATCTTTGCTCAAGTTGAAATTTCTTTCATTTAAGAAATATTTATTTAGCCCTTTTTATATGCCAAGCACTGTATCCCAGGTTCTGGAGCTTAGATAGTAGTAATAGTTATCATGGAAATTTATTGAAAGTCTATTTGGCACAAATGTTATCCCACTAGTCTTCCCCAAAATCTGTATAGTATTCATAGTATTTTTTTATTATTTAGATAAGGAAATTGAGATTTAAAGAGTTTATAAACTTTGATCATGGTCAGAATAGAGGAAACCAAAATTTGAACCTAGTCTGTCTAAATCCAACATCCTCACACTTAATCTTATGCTATAAGACCTTTCCTCCTGATACTCCTCTTATCTGCCTATTGGATTTTGGTCTTCCTTTAAGATGTAACTCAAATCTTGGCTTACCCAAAAAACCTTTCCTTATCAAAACTAAATTCATCTTATCCTCTCAATGCTCCCAGAATACTTTCTTAAAATTTTTCCTTATCATAAGCTGCTTTTTTACTAGCATTTGTTATATCCACATGGGTATAACTTTAGTGCATAAATTATAAGGCCCAGCAGGAAAATAACACTGTTCTGTTCATATTTATATTAAAGCAAGAAGATGAAGAATGTGTAGATAGTAGGGGATAAATAGGTAGGAGAGTATGTTTAATTGAAGACAACCACAGCTTACTAAAAGCTTCATTCTTACAAGATGCTAAATGAGAAAGCTTATATATATGTAAAATATATGTATTCATATATAAAATCATCATGAAGAGCTTGCAAGAAGCATCCATACACCTTTAAATGGGGAATTATTTCATAGAATATTTAAATCTAGTCATTTCAAAACATATTATTAAAATAAAAAATGAAGAATATTTATTAAAAGTAGAAATTATCATTTGGAGAAAAATTATATCCTTCAATAAGTGTGGAAGTTCAGAAAGAAAGAGAGGTCAGGGCTTCCCTGGTGGCGCAGTGGTTGCGCGTCCGCCTGCCGATGCAGGGGAACCGGGTTCGCGCCTCGGTCTGGGAGGATCCCACGTGCCGCGGAGCGGCTGGGCCCGTGAGCCATGGCCGCTGAGCCTGCGCGTCCGGAGCCTGTGCTCCGCAACGGGAGAGGCCACAACAGAGGAAGGCCCGCATACCACAGAAAAAAAAAAGAAAGAAAGAAAGGTCAACTATATTTCAATTAAAAAAAAGAAAATGAAAAAAAGCATTTTACCATCTACTTATGGTATATCATGGTTGCATAAACTAGTTCTAGATCTAGTTCACAAACTAGTTCTAGTTCATGAATGGTATGAACTACTTACTTGTCAACAATTCCATACAATTATATAGACTCAAGATTAAACAACTTTCAAAATCTGATCTTTGTTCTTTTGTCCTTACACAATCTTTTTGAGTCTAAAGTTCTCTAGAATGATTAATAGCTCCAGATTGTCAAAAGGCAGAAAAATACACAGTGGTTATGTTTCAGAGTCTTGCCTAAGAACAAGTTGCTGACAAGGGTCCTTGGGGTTCTTTTCCTTAAATCTGTATGAGTGGTGAAGAAAACTGTATCTCATTATATATTATTACCATCTTCATTCTTTAACCTGAAAGTTGAGCACACTTTATTTTCTAGTATATCTTACATATAAGCAACATACAATTAACCCCTGAAACTTTTCTTTCTCCACACATTTTAATCCCCTGTTTGTGTAAACACCGGCTAATAATCAAAGTTCAAAGTAATTAGGACCTGTTTTTGTAAGTTTTCACTTCATTGTAAATTGTTCAACATTAAAGAATTTAATTAATTTGTTATATTCATACAATCATTACAACATTGGAAATAAGGTTGTAGTGTAATATTTACTGACACAATGATGTTCATGATGTGTTATTACTAAATAAAAAAGTATAAATCATGTACTATATAACCCCAAATATTACATCTATTTATCAATTGACATCTTTATTCATATCTACCCATATGAAGAGAGAGAGAGAGAGATTGATAACTAAGGTTTTTATAGGAATTAGCTCTGAAAAGTGGAAGCCTGAGTTAGTTATAGCCCTTTCTACTTGCTTGTGTTTCTAATATTCACATGTATTTATGCACTAAACATGCTTTTGAATTCACTTTAAATGCTATTTATTTAAGAAGCCATATTGCAAAGCTGCCTGCTTTATACCTTGTAAATAACTGTCAAATTTTTGTGTTAATTTAGTTCCAAAATACAGCAATGAAACGTAATTAAAACTATATTATTGGCTTTTTGCTAAAATCTCAAAAAGACCTGCTGTCCTGTAAGCTTGTAATTAAACAACAGACAAGCTTCACAGACATCTTTCAAGAGAACCAGTTGAATGCAGTAGTGTAACATTACACATTAAGGTAAGCAAATAATATCCAAGTAGGGTCCCAGTTGATGCACAGATAAGTTTCCATCCAAATGTTTCAAAAAGACAATGATTTGGGCTAAAATAAAGCTGCCTAACTCTTTAATAATGTAATTACAATAAATCCACTGTTTTCAAATTTTGAACTTCATATGTAAATGATCACCTGATTATTTTGTTTTGTTTTTCTAAATTTTGACTATTCCCGTTCCACCCTTTGACAACCAAGTACCACCTATAACTAGTTAATGTGATTTTTTTAGTGACAAGCTTTAAATATTCACGGTGAAAGAACTGGAGTCAGTGTCAATACAGAATAAAGAAGTATTGGCGAAGTACAGACAAAGGGAGAGCGTTAAGGAATACATCTCTTTGATAACATGGCACATTTTAGCTACCCAGGGAGCTACAGGTTACTAAAGGTAGATGCAAACAACGGGTCTCCTATTTTCATTCTCTATGGAAAGAAAAATACATTATTTTTCCTTCTTTGATGTGTAAGAGCCCTGAGGCTTACAGGACCTTGTCCACAAAATGGATATGTATTTTTCCCCAAGTAATTGCTGAATCTAAATATAAAAATATCTGAAGAGAAAAATAAATTAACAAGGATTATCCAGTCAATTTGAGAAAATTAAATCTAGTAAATATTATATGGGTTACCTTTCAGCACGAATATTATCCTAAAGATTTTGAAAGACATAGTAAAGTTCAGAAGGATACATTTTTCATCAATGCATGACATACAGGTCAAATTTACCCCGAAATGTTACAGAATTTCAATGAGCAAGGCATTTGGTAACACAAAAGGGGAAAAATGATTGTATGAAAATTAAAGAAGCATTTAAGATTTAGAAGCTTTCATGTGGATGAACTTGAATTTTCCTATGCTCAATATTCCAACTTTTTAGTGCTTTGACTATACTGTAGCCACAAACCACTTTAGAATCTGCCCAGAAGAAAATATGAAGTAAGCAATCCAACAGTTCTACACTAAACTGAATCCACATCCCTGTTTTACTCCAGCCAAATTAATTTGATGAGGTTTTTATCACTGGACTTAGACCCTGAGCCACTCTGTGGGACTAGTAACTGACTCTACCTGATGGCATTGATGGCAGTGCAAATATCAAATGTAAGAAGAATCCCATCAAAGAGCCATGGAGATTCTGGAGAAGTGAGACCTATGACTACAAGAGAGTAGGGGAAATTGTTATTGCTGTGTTGAGAATGAATGTTAAAAGAAAATTATTTTCACAAACTGGCTCTGAACACATAGGCTTGATCTGCCATCCTGAAGTCTTCTCCAATCTTCCCTAAACCTATCTCTGCAGAGTCCAAGAACGTTCATCTTCTAAACATAACACTAAACTTATAATCTCAACTCCACTGCCATGTCCTTTCCTTCAGGATAAAAGAGTGAAAAAGCAAAGGGTAGGAAAAACCTAGAATTTAACAAAGTAATTACCATATTTCATTAACCTTAATGCACACACACTTTGTTCATATTTTAACATTCTGAAAGTGAGTTACATCATTTTTAAATCACTCTAGGCCAGAGATCATAAACATAATTATGCATATTGTTATTGTTTCAACTGAGTTATGTACACTATTGGTTCTAGGAGTGGAATTTAAAATGTCTTAGACTGGGGCTAATGGCAGACTCCCAGAAGGCTCATGCCAGGGAGTACTTCCCAGAACTTCTGCAGTCAGTGTCCTTGTCCCCACGGTGAGCCACAGCCACCTCCCACCTCTGCAGGAGATCCTCCAGCACAAGCAGCTGTATGGCTGACAGGGTCTTGCTGCTCTGGCTGGCTGTCAAGCCTGAGCCTCACAGGTGGGAGAGCCAGGTTCAGGACATTGGACCACCAGAGACCTCCCAGAACCATGTAATATCAATCCGCAAGAGCTCTTCTAGAGATCTCTGTCTCACTCAGACGCAACTCCACACAATGGCCAGCAAGCTCCAGTACTGGACACCCTATGCCAAACGACTAGCAAGATAGGAACAAAACCCCACCCATTTTCAGAGGGGCTGCATAAAATAATGCTAAGTTCAAAGACACCCCAAAACACATCACTGGACACGATCCTGCCCAACAGAAAGACAAGATTCAGCTTCATCCACAAGAACAGAGGCACCAGTACCTTCCAACAGGAAACCTACACAACCCACTGAACACAACCCACTTACCCACTGGGGGCAGACACCAAAAACAACGGGAAGTACAAACTTGTCACCTGCAAAACGGAGACCCCAAACACAGTAAGTTAAGCAAAATGAGAAGACAGAGAAATATGCAGTGGATGAAGGAGCAAGGTAAAAACCCACCAGACCAAACAAATAAAAAGGAAATAGGCAGTCTTCCTGAAAAAGAATTCAGAGTAATGATAGCAAAGATGATACAAAATCTTGGAAATAGAATGGAGAAAATACAAGAAACGTTTAAAAAGAACCTAGAAGAACTAAAGAGTAAACAAACAATGATGAACAACAGAATAAATGAAATTAAAAATTCTGTAGAAGGAATCAATAGCAGAATAACTGAAGCAGAAGAACAGAGAAGTAACCTGGAAGATAAAATAGTAGAAATAACTACCAGAGAGCAGAATAAAGAAAAAAGAATGAAAAGAATTGAGGACAGTCTAAGAGACATCCGGGACAACATTAAATGCAGCCACACACAAATTATAGGGGTCCCAGAAGAAGAGAAAAAGAAAGAGACTGAGAAAATATTTGAAGAGATTATACTTGAAAACTTCCCTGATATGGGAAAGGAAATAGTCAATCAAGTCCAGGAAGCACAGAGTCCCATACAGGATAAATCCAAGGAGAGACACAGCAAGACACATACTAATCAAACTACCAAAAATTAAATACAAAGAAAATATATTAAAAGTGCAAGGGAAAAGCAACAAATAACATACAAGGAAATCCCCATAAAGGTAACAGATCTTTCAGAAGAAACTCTGCAAGCCAGAAGTGAGTGGCAGGATATATTTAAAGTGATGAACGGGAAAAAGCTACAACCAAGATGACTCTACGCAGCAAATACCTCATTCAGATTTGACAGAGAAATTAAAAACTACACACAAGCAAAAGCTAAAAGAATTCAGAACCACCAAAGCAGCTTTACAAAAAATGGGAAAGGAACTTCTCTAGGCAGGAAACATAAGAGAAGGAAAAGACCTACAATAACAAACCCAAGAAAATTAAGAAAATGGTAATAGGAACATATATATTGATAATTACCTTAAATGTAAATGGATTAAATGCTTCAACCAAGAGACATAGACTGGCTGAATGGATACAAAAACAAGAACCATATATATGCTGTCCACAAGAGGCCCAATTCAGACCTAGGGACACATGCAGACTGAAAGTGAGGGGAAGGAAAAAGATATTCCATGCAAATGGAAATCAAAAGAAAGCTGGAGTAGCAATACTTATATCAGACAAAATGGACTTTAAAATAAAGACTATTACAAGAGACAAAGAAGGAAAGTGCATAATGATCAATGGATCAATCCAAGAAGAAGATATAACAATTGTAAATATTTATGCACCTAATATAGGAGCACCTCAATGCATAAGGCAAATGCTAATAGCCATAACAGGGGATATCGACAGTAACACAGTCATAGTAGGGGACTTTAACACCCAACTTTCACCAATGGACAGATCATGCAAAATGAAAATAAATAAGGAAACACAAGCTTTAAATGATACATTAAACAAGATGAACTTAATTGATATTTATAGGACATTCCATCCAAAAACTACAGAATACACTTTCTTTTCAAATGCTCATGGAACATTCTCCAGGATAGAGCATATCTTCAATCACAAATCAAGCCTTGGTAAATTGAAAAAAAATTGAAATCTTATCAAGTATCTTTTCCAAACACAATGCTATGAGACTAGAAATCAATTCCAGGAAAAAAACTAGAAAAAATACAAACACATGGAGGCTAAACAATACGCTACTAAATAACCAAGAGATCACTGAATAAACCAAAGAAGAAATAAAAAAATACCTAGAAACAAATGACAAAGAAAACACAACTGCCCCAAACCTATGGGATGCAGCAAAAGCAGTTCTAAACGTAAATTGATAGCAATACAATCCTACCTCAAGAAACAAGAAAAATCTCAAATAAACAACCTAAGCTTACCCCTAAAGCAATTAGAGAAAGAAGAACAAAAAAAACCCCAAAGTTAGCAGAAAAAAAAGGTCATAAAGAGCAGATCAGAAATAAATGAAAAACAAATGAAGGAGATGATAGCAAAGATCAATAAAACAGAAAGCTGGTTCTCTAAAAAGATAAACAAAATTGATAAACCATTAGCCAGACTCATCAAGAAAATAAGGGAGAAGACTCAAATCAACAGAAATGAAAAAGGAGAAGTAACTACTGACACTGCAGAAATACAAAGGATCATGAAAGATTACTACAAGCAAATATATGCCAAAAAAATGGACAACCTGGAAGGAAAGGACAAATTCTTAGAAAGGCACAACCTGCCAAGACTGAACCAGGAAGAAATAGAAAATATGAACAGACCAATCACAAGCACCGAAATTGAAACTGATTCTTCAATATATGCAAATCAATCAATGTAATACAACATATTAACAAATTGAAGGAGAAAAACCATATGATCATCTCAATAGACGCAGAAAAAACTTTTGACAAAATTCAACACCCATTTATGATAAAAACCCTCCAGAAAGTAAGCATACAGGGAACTTTCCTCAACATAATAAAGGACATATATGGCAAACCCACAGTCAACATCCTCCTCAATGGTGAAAAACTGAAGCCATTTCCACTAAGATCAGGAACAAGACAAGATTAACCACTCTCACCACTATTATTCAACATAGTTTTGGAAGTTTTAGCCACAGCAATAAGAAGAGAAAGAAATAAAAGGAATCCAAATGAGAAAACAAGAATAAAGCTGTCACTGTTTGCCGATGACATGATACTATAAATAGAGAATCCAAAGATGCTACCAGAAAACTACTAGAGCTCATCAATGAATTTGGTAAAGTAGCAGGTTCCAAAAATAAGACTGAAATCCCTTGCATTCCTATACACTAATGATGAAAAATCTAAATGTGAAATTAAGAAACCACTCCCATTTACCATTGCAACAAAAAGAATGAAATATCTAGGAATAAACCTAACTAAGCGTACAACAGACCTGTATGCAGAAAATTATAAGACACTGATGAAAGAAATTAAAGATGATACAAATAGATGGAGAGATATACCATGTTCTTGGATTGGAAGAATCAACATTGTGAAAAT
>NC_041228.1:50748474-50770717 GCF_002837175.3 Physeter macrocephalus
CTTGAGAAAGAAAAACGGAACTGGAGGAATCAGGCTTCCTGACTTCAGACTATACTGCAAAGCTACAGTAATCAAGACAGTATGGTACTGACACAAAAACAGAAATATAGATCAATGGAACAGGATAGAAAGCCCAGAGATAAACGCACAAATATATGGTCACCTTATCTTTGATAAAGGAGGCAAGAATATACAATGGAGAAAAGACAGCCTCTTCAATAAGTGGTGCTGGGAAAATGGGACAGCTACATGTGAAAGAATGAAATTAGAACACTTCATAACACCATATATAAAAATAAACTTAAAATGAATTAAAGTCCTAAATGTAAGACCAGACACCATCAAACTCTTAGAGGAAAACCTAGGCAGAACACTCTATGACATAAATCACAGCAAGATCCTTTTTGACCCACTTCGTAGGGAAATCGGAATAAAAACAAAAATAAACAAATGGGACCTAATGAAACATAATAGCTTTTTCACAGCAAAGGAAATCATAAACAAGATGAAAAGACAACCCTCAGAATGGGAGAAAATTTTTGTAAATGAAGCAACTGACAAAGTAATAATCTCCAAATTTCCAAGCAGCTCATGCAGCTCAATATCAAAAAAACAAACAACCCCATCCAAAAATGGGCATAAGACCTAAATAGACATTCTCCAAAGAAGATATACAGATTGCCACAAACTCATGGAAGAATGTTCAACATCATTAATCATTAGAGAAATGCAAATCAAAACTACAATGAGATATCATCTCACACCAGTCAGAACAGCCATCATCAAAAAATCTACCAGCAATAAATGCTCTAGAGGGTGTGGAGAAAATGGAACCCTCTTGCACTGTTGGTGAGAATGTAAATTGAAACTGCCACTATGGAGAACGGCATGGAGATTCCTTAAAAAACTAAAAATAGAACTACCATACGACCCAGCAATCCCACTACTGGGCATATACACTGAGAAAACGATAAATCAAAAAGAGTCATGTACCAAAATGTTCACTTCAGCTCTATTTACAATAATCAGGACATGGAAACAACCTAAGTGTCCTCAACATCATTAATCATTAGAGAAATGCAAATCAAAACTACAATGAGATATCATCTCACACCAGTCAGAACAGCCATCATCAAAAAATCTACCAGCAATAAATGCTCTAGAGGGTGTGGAGAAAATGGAACCCTCTTGCACTGTTGGTGAGAATGTAAATTGAAACTGCCACTATGGAGAACGGCATGGAGATTCCTTAAAAAACTAAAAATAGAACTACCATACGACCCAGCAATCCCACTACTGGGCATATACACTGAGAAAACGATAAATCAAAAAGAGTCATGTACCAAAATGTTCACTTCAGCTCTATTTACAATAATCAGGACATGGAAACAACCTAAGTGTCCATCAACAGATGAATGAATAAAGAAGATGTGGCACATATATACAGTGGAATATTATTCAGCCATAAAAAGAAAAAAAATTGAGTTATTTGTAATGAGGTGGATAGACCTAGAGTCTGTCATACAGAGTGAAGTAAGTCAGAAAGAGAAAAACAAATACCATATGCTAACAGATATATATGGAATTCTATTTTTAAAAAATGGTCATGAAGAACCTAGGGGCAAGACGGGAATAAAGACCCATACTTACTAGAGAATGGACTTGAGGATATGGGGAGGGGCAAGAGTGAGCTGGGACAAAGTGAGAGAGTGGTATGGACATATATACACTACCAAACATAAAATAGATAGCTAGTGAGAAGCAGCCGCATAGCACAGGGAGATCATCTTGGTGCTTTGTGACCACCTAGAGGGGTGGGATAGAGAGGGTGGGAGAGAGGGAGATGCAAGAGGGAAGAGATATGGGGGCATAAGTATATGTATTACAGTCAGAAAGAGAAAAACAAATACCATATGCTAACAGATATATATGGAATTCTATTTTTAAAAAATGGTCATGAAGAACCTAGGGGCAAGACGGGAATAAAGACCCATACTTACTAGAGAATGGACTTGAGGATATGGGGAGGGGCAAGAGTGAGCTGGGACAAAGTGAGAGAGTGGTATGGACATATATACACTACCAAACATAAAATAGATAGCTAGTGAGAAGCAGCCGCATAGCACAGGGAGATCATCTTGGTGCTTTGTGACCACCTAGAGGGGTGGGATAGAGAGGGTGGGAGAGAGGGAGATGCAAGAGGGAAGAGATATGGGGGCATAAGTATATGTATTACTGATTCACTTTGTTATAAAGCAGAAACTTACACACCATTGTAAAGCAATTATACTCCAGTAAAGATGTTTTAAAAAAATAAAATAAAATAAAACAAACAAACAACAAGGTCCTACTCCATAGCACAGGGAACTATATTCAATATCCTGTAAATAATTATAATGGAAAAAATATTAAAATTATATATATGTGTATAAAAAAACACAAAGAACACTCCCTAACACCATACACAAGAAAAAACTCAAAATGGATTAAAGACCTAAATGTAAGGCAGACACCATCAAACTCTTAGAGGAAAACATAGGCAGAACACTCTATGACATAAATCACAGCAATATCCTTTTTGGCCCACCTCCTAGAGAAATGGAAATAAAAACAAGAATAAATAAATGGGACCTATTGAAACTTAAAAGCCTTTGCACAGCAAAGGAAACCATAAATGAGATGAAAAGACAGCCCTCAGAATGGGAGATTATTTTTGCAAATGAAGCAACTGACAAAGGATTAATATCCAAAATTTACAAGCAGCTCATGCAGCTCATATCAAAAAAGTGAACAACCCAGTCCAAAAATGGGCAAAAGACCTAAACAGACGTTTCTCCAAAGCAGATATACAGATTGCCAACAAACACATGAAAGGATGCTCAACATCACTAATCATTAATGAAATGCAAGTCAAAACTACAATGAGGTATCACAAAAGACCCCAAACAGCCAAAGCAATCTTGAGAAAGAAAACCAGAGCTGGAGGAATCAGGCTCCCAGACTTCAGACTATACTACAAAGCTACAGTAATCTATACAGTATGGTACTGGCACAAAAACAGAAATATAGCTCAATGGAACAGGATAAAAAGCCCAGAGTTAAACCCATGCACACTGGTCAGAATGGCCATCAGTCAAAAATCTACAAACAATAAGTGTTTCAGAGGGTGTGGAGAAAAGGAAACCCTCTTGCGCTGTTTGTGGGAATGTAAATTGATAGAGCCACGATGGAAAACAGCATGGAGGTTCCTCAAAAAAATACAAATAGAACTACCATATGACCCAGGAATCCCACTACTGAGCATATACCCTGAGAAAATCATAATTCTGAAAAAGTCATGTACAACAATGTTTATTGCAGCACTATTTACGATAACCAGAACATGGAAGCCACCTAAGTGTCCACCAACAGTTGAATGGATAAAGAAGACGTGACACATATATACAATGAAATATTACTCAGCCATAAAAGAAACAAAATTGAGTTATTTGTAGTGAGGTGGATGGATCTAGAGCCTGTCATACAGAGTGAAGTAAGTCAGAAAGAGAAAAACAAATACCGTAAGCTAACACTTATATATGGAATCTTAAAAAAAAAAATGGTTCTGAAGAACCTAGGGGCAGGACATGATTAAAGATGCAAACCTAGAAAATGGATTTGAGGACATGGGGAGGGGGAAGGGTAAGCTGGGACATAGTGAGAGGGAGTAGCATGAACATATATACACTACCAAATGTAAAATAGAAACTAGTGGGAAGCAGCCACATAGCACAGGGAGATGAGCTCCATGCTTTGTGACCACCTAGAGGGGTGGGATGCTGGGGGCAGTGGGGGAGATGCAAGAGGGAGGGGATATTGTGATATATGTATATGTATAGCTGATTCACTTTTTTATACAGCAGAAACTAATACAACAATGTAAAGCGATTATACTCCAATAAAGATTTTTTTTAAATAAATAAAATAAAATGTCTTGAAAAAAACTAGACTATGATTTATCACTAAAACTAACTTATTAAGTGTGCAGAAAGACATAGAAATAGAGGAGTGGGTGAAATGATTAAGTAAATAATAATCATTGTTGGAGGAATTACTGCAAATCCATATTTTCTTGCAAAGGAGCAATCAAGAACATTACAGAAATTAAGAAATGATGAGTCCCACAAATGCATAAAGTTGTAATGCACTGCAATGCATGGCTAACTTGAGTCATCTAGGGATCTTGTTAAACATGGAGGTTCTGATTCAGTGATTCTGGGTGGGGCCAGAGATTCTACATTGTTAATGAGCTCACAGGTGATGCTGATGTTGAAAAGTGCTATATTCCCTCTCCATAGCATGCAGTGCAACTGAAGGTGGGGTAAATCGCCAGTTCCCTCCAAGTAAATGGAAAAAATTCAAAGCAATGAAAGAAAGGTAGTGTGATCAATTTATATGTTGCATAGGACTATCATTAGTCAAAAACTTCCTGCTGAGACAAAGACAAATACTGTATGATTTCAATTATATGTGGAATCAAAAAACAAAATAAATGAACAAACATAATAAAACAGAGTTATAGATACAAAGAACAAACAGATTCTTCCCAGTGAGAAGGGGGTGGGGGAAGGAAAGAAATAGGGGAGAAAGATTAAGAGGTATAAACTTTTAGCTGCAAAATAAATGTCATGGACATAAAATGTACAGTGTGTAGTATAGTTATTAACTATGTAACATCTTTGTATGGTGACATATGATAACTAGACTTATCATGGGGATCACTTTGAAATGTATAGAAATATCAAATCACTATGTTGTTTAACAGGAACTAACATAGTGTTGTAGTTAATTATACTTCAAAAACAAATAAACAAACATAGCAAAAGAGATCAGATTTGTCCTACCAGAGGCGGGGGCTAAAGGGAGGGAGAATTAGATGAAGGCAGTGAAAAGGTACCAATTTCCAGTTATAAGATAAACAAGTGCTAGGAATGTAATGTACAATATAATAAATATAATTAATACTGCTGTACATTGTATATGAAAGTTATTAAGAGAGTAAATCTTAAGAGTTCTCATCACAAGGAAAATTTTGTTTCTATTTCTTTAATTTTTTATCCATATGAGATGATGCATGTAAACTTACTGTAGTAATTTCATGATGTATGTAAGTCAAATCATTTTGCTATACACCTTAAACTTATACAGTGCTACATGTCAATTATATGTTAATAAAACTGGAAGAAAAACAAAACTTCCTGCTGTCTTTGATGATAAGCCCTTACCTTCCAGCTACTTGTGATTCAATGGAGGAAAAAAAGTATAATTATGAGTAGTCAGATAGAAAAAGACCAGCATCAAAACTCATAAAATGAACAACAGGGTCCTACTGTATATCACAGGGAACTATATTCAATATCCCATAATAAACCATAATTAAACAGAATATGAAAAAATATGTATATGTATAACTGAATCACTTTCTTGTACAGCAAAAACTAATGCAACATTGCAAATCAATTACACTTCAACAAAATAAATTTTTTAAAAAAACATAAAATGACTACCAATGGGGCACCTTTTAAATAACCACTGCATTATCGATGTTTTTGATGGCACTGATGCTGATATTGTATTGAAAACACACCTGTCAATGGCTCTAAGTTGAAAAATGATTCCGAAGAATAGAATTCTATTATTGAGCTCATTTTAAAATATTTTAATCAATTTATGTTTTATATTATTTCAAGTACAGAAAGGAGTTATATAAGATATTTTTCAATTATGTTTAAATGAGTCTAAAAGTGCTCTTTCTATAAATATAAAATAAAGGGTCTAAGTGCTAAAGCATTGTGTCATGACTGGCAGAGTTTTTTCCTTAGTACTACAGTACATTTTTTCTCGGTAACAGTGTCCTAGATTTGATAAAACACAGCATAATGACAGTCAAATATCTTATTCACCTCCATTTCCACAAGCAAGCGTGCGCACACACACACATGCACATTCAAAGTATAATTTGAACATAAAATGAAAGTATAGAAAATCAACATGCAATAAATTAGAATAGTTTTCTGTAAAAATCATCATCATCATCATCCACCCTAAAAAACAGTCTGTAAACTGGTGACTGGGGAGTTAGATAAATTTCAGATTGTATTCATTGAGATTAGCATATAGCCTCAGCAGACAAGGACTATTAGAACATATAATCAAACAAATTTCATTGTCTCCATTAGGAAGAGAAAATATATTAATAAAAAGTGAATGATCAAAAGGCAGAATAGGATGGGGACTCTAAAGAGAAAGCAACCAGGATGATCCAGAGATGGGCATATCCTGATTTTGGAAATAAGTACCAGTTCCCCTCATAAATATACCCAAAGTGAAAGAAAGATATAATAGACATTTATCATTCAATTCATTCCCTCTGGACTGGCTCCTTGCTCACCAAGCATCCTTTTAATTACAATTTGTCTTTTCTTGTAGCTTTGCTGAGAGGAAAGAGAATTCACTCTACCCTACCTGAAAGTTAAATATTTAAAATAAGTTAATAAGTTAGAACTCTGGACAACACACTAGTCTCTTAGGAGTTTGGTGTGGTAAGAATGCCCAGAGGATGTCACCAAAGGGCAGGCTTGAAAAATTAATTTCTCAGCCTGCAGAGCTAGGAACCAGACCTGGTAATGTGGTGACCTTATCAAATAATGATTCCAAGCTTGTCTAAGCCACCAGCTAACTTCCCAAGTGTTTATCTTCCTAACTGCAACAATTACTATAATTCACATAACAAAAAAAGTCAGAAAGGAAACAGGAGACTAGATTTTATACACTAGTTTTTACCTCCTGACTTATTCCCCAGAGATATTTTCTTAATGAAAAGCTATTCTGTTTTCCTACATTTTAGGTTAATTAACTAAAATATTATCAGCCTATTGGTAGATGATTAATTATTCATAATTCCCATGTGTGTCTCATCAAGGGAAAATTCAGTATAACACTTAAGACAATGCAGTCTTATCCAAAACAAATCTATTAACATGAATTTACAAGGGACATATTGAGAACTTATCTAATAATGTAGAAAATTAGATGGGTAAAATACAGAAATAAATACAAAATGTAACCTAACAATACTACTTTTCAAAAAGGGGGAAAATCATTTGGGCAATCTAATATTTAAGATCAATGACTTCAAAATAAAACTTATATACAAGTGAGTTTTGGTAATTGCCTAAGATCAGTGGTTCTCAAACTTTAACATGCATCAGAATTACCAAGAAAATTACCAATTGAAACACAGATTACTGGGCCCCATTCAGGAGTTTCTGATTTAGTAAGCCTGGGTAGAGTCAAAGGATTTCCATTTCTAGCAAGTTTCCAGTACTGCTGATGCAGTCGGTGGTCCATACTTTGAGAACCACTGACTTAATCATTCAAGGTATATTTAACTTAGTGGAAAAAGTTAAGACAGCAATTGTGGGGCTTCCCTGGTGGCGCAGTGGTTGAGAGTCCGCCTGCCGATGCAGGGGACACGGGTTCGTGCCCCGGTCCGGGAAGATCCCACATGCCGCGGAGCGGCTGGGCCCGTGAGCCATGGCCGCTGAGCCTGCGCGTCCGGAGCCTGTGCTCTGCAACGGGAGAGGCCACAACAGTGAGAGGCCCGCGTACGGCAAAAAAAAAAAAAAAAGACAGCAATTGTGAACACTGACTGCAAATTGGAATCCGCTGGGGAAATTTTAAAAACTAGATTTCCTGGGAAGTACCCCAAACTAATTAAATCATGATTTCTGAGGGGCAGAGTCCCATCTTTCATACGTTTTTTTTTTTTTAATTTATTTTTGGCTGCATCGGGTCTTAGTTGCAGCACTTTTCCATGCAGCACGCGGGCTTCTCTCTAGTTGTGGTGTGTGGGCTTCTCTCTAGTTGTAGTGTGTTGCCCCTCAGCATGTGGGATTTTAGTTCCCTGACCAGGGATCGAACCCCCGTCCCCTGCATTGGAAGACAGTTTCTTAACCACTGGATCACAAGGGAAGTCCCATCTTTCATACTTTTTAAGTTTTTTTAAACCTTTTTTAAATAAAAGCTCAGTTTGCAGAGTTTGGGCAACAGTGATGGACCTAGCTCAGTACCTGCACGTAGTCCATCACTGGATGCAGCACTGATAAATGACTTTGAGGTTCCTGAGTTCTTTATGTGAATTCATGAATCTCACTGCAGCGCGGTGGTTGACAGCATAGACTCAGACCCCACTTCAGCCTCCCTTTGCCTCATACATACCTCATCTGTAAAATAACACCTACCTCATAAAGTGGCATGGAGATTATATGGGTTCAAATACATATAAAGCATCTAGGGCAGCCCCTCACATGTGGCAAATGCCACATAAACATTTGCTATTAGTAGTATCTCAACTGTATAACACTCAAGTGCCCCTTCTAGTGTCACAGCAACATCTCAGCCCCTCTCAAAGGCCTTTCCTTGATCTCTGATTGTCCCAAAAGTGGTATATCATAATCAAGACTGTCAACAGAAGTAATTCAGCCTACTCCTTATAAGTTATCCCCTGCTCTGGCTTGCCCTTATCCCTATGCACTGTTACAAAAACTGCCTATTTCTTCTTATTGCTTCACTCTGCCATTGCATTTCATGACAACTGCATTGTCCATGCCTCAGACATGGATGGACTCTGGATTCTCAAGGTGAGAGAGCTCATATGTGGAATCATGCAGACTTTGTTCCCTGGGCCCCAGCATAGCCCTCTTTGTGCCGATCCCACAGAAACTCCTGCACAGAGCAGGTTCTGTCCATCCCAGCCAACCACAGATGATCATCTCTACTTCATATGGCCAGACCAAGAGGTATTTCCACAACTTCCCCATTTTTCCACTTTTCCTTTCCCTTTTATCATTGCAGAGTGGAGATAAGGGGAGCGCTTTCTCTCAACCAAAATCTCTTCTGTCTTTATCCAGTTAAAAAATAAAACCCCTTATGCACCTTCTTATGCATCTGAACAGAAGCTAAGTTAACAAATGGCAGGGGTTACATTTGGGAGTCTACACTAAGGAGAATTAGTCCAAAAGCTTGAAAAATATATTTTTTATTAATATGTTGTCTCATAATTGTTACAACATTGTAAAAGTGCTATTATAGTTCTCATTTTATATGAGAGAAAACTGAAGGTAAACGAGCAAACCCTACCAAATGAATCTGACCAGGGATGCTGATTAGCATATGAAAAGTACTCTCTTGGAAGTATTGAAAAATAGCTGACAAATAGTGGGAAATTGTGAGGCCAAGGTTGAGGAGAAAATGGGAATCTAGAAGAGTAAACAAACTCAGGAGATACCTTTACCTTGAAGGTATTTGTCTATGCAAGAAAATTTGTAATTTCATTTAGATGGCTTCTCTGGGAGGTCAAGATCAGAACCCAGGAACCACAATAAACTGGGACACAGAGAACATGCCTCTGTGTAAAAGTGAACTGTTAGAGAAAAAATTACTCATGACACTGTTAAAATTGTAAAGCAGACTTTGTTCAAAGGAACTGTCATGATAGGTAGTTTTGCAGTAGGTGAGAGACATTGGGCTCAGTTCCAAATATAACAAGGAAAAGTGGGGATTATATAGTCAAGGAACAGGCTGGGGGAGTCAATGGATGGAAAATTACTAAGAGGGTAGGATAATTCTTGCTAATTGATCTAACAGGATTATTGCTGAAGGAAGGCCAGAGTGATGAGATACTACCTGGAGGACAGTGAGGGACGAGGAAGATGATCAGATATAAAGATAATCAGATATTGGAGGTGGGGGATTCTGGCTAAACTGACTTAGCAGGATTCTTGCTAAAATTGGGCTCTTGAGAACGTGCCTAAGGCCAAGGCCTACCTAAAAAAGAGCTCAAAGGGTCCTGACTAAAATTTGGTCAAGGAGAGAATCTTTGTCAGTACGAGAAGTAGAATAGCTCTTCTTCTCAGGTTCCAGTCACCAGAGTCATCCAAAGAATTCAAGGTTTGAGTTTAGATTAAGATGGTCCAGGACAGAAGCAAAGCAAAAGCAAGTCTTTTCTAAAAGAAGAAATTTCATCATAGGCCTCAAATTAGCCCTACAAAGTACTCTTCAAAAACAATAAGAAACTCACAGATAACCAGGAACAGCACAAAGATAACCAGGAAACTAGATCCCATGAGCAAGAAGCAGCAAAATCAAGAAACAGTGTACCTAAAACAATGCACAAAGTCTTCAGGCATTGAGTACATGCAAAAAATAGTTAACATAGCAGACCTGAGTGAAATTCTCTGAAGACCTTCTTACAAGGTTGAATTTTGGATCCTGTCCAGGAATTAGGATTTTAGAAGGGTTCCCACCACCATTAATTTATAAGAGAAACTCACTGTGCCTAAACTGTTTGTGTAAACAATATGGTTTATGCCAAACTCCTGTTCTTTCTAGGAGTGTGAATATTTGCCAACAGAAGGTGCCCGTATGATCAGCCCCCAAGAAAAGCCCTGGGCATGGAATCCTTAATGAGCCTCCCTGGTTGGCAACATTTCACATGTGTTGTCACAACTCATTGTGGGGAGAATTAATCTCGCCTTGTGTTTCTCCACAGAGAGAGGATCCATGGAAGCTTGAGCTTATTCTTCTCCATACTACCCAATGCACCTTTTCCCTTTGCTGATTTTGCTTTGTATCTTTTTACTGTATAAATATTAGCTATGAATACAACTATATGATGAGTTCTGAGAGTCCTTCTAGTGAATTACTGAACCTGGGGGTGGTTCAATGAACCTCCAACACAGACTATAAAATAGTTTTGCTTATAATAATACATATATACTAATAGCACAAATAAAATACAAAATTAAAGATATCTACAGGAAAAAAAAAGGAAATATAACAAGTGACCTAGGATACTTGAAAATAGAATAATATAAAACTTCTAAAATTAAAATTTAATAAACAAAATTAATATTTTGATCATTCAGTTTAAAAACAGATGAAACACAGCCAAAAAATGGAGTTTGTGAACTGAATGCTGACATACTTTATTTTTTTAATGGAGTTATGTTTTATTTTTTTATTGAAGTATAGTTGATTTACAATATTGCATTAATTTCTGCTGTACTTCAAAGTGATTCAGTTATACATACATGATATTTGTCTTTCTCTTTCTGACTTACTTCACTTAGTATTATAATCTCTCCATTCTAAATGGAATAGTTTGCATCTACTAACCCCAAGCTCCGAGTCCATCCCTTCCCCACACCCCTCCCCCTTGGTAACCACAAGTCTGTTCTCTATATCTGTGAGTCTGTTTCTGTTTCATAGGTAGGTTCGTTTGTGTCATATTTTAGATTCCACGTATAAGTGATATCATATGGTATTTGTCTTTCTCTTTCTGACTTACTTCACTTAGTATTATAATCTCTAGTTGCATCCATGTTGCTGCAAATGGCATTATTTCATCCTTTTGTATGGCTGAGTAGTATTCCATTGTATATATGTACCATTAATCTGGACATTTAGGTTGTTTCCATGTCTTGGTTATTATGAATAGTGTTTCTATGAACATAGGGGTGCATGTATCTTTTTGGATTGTAGTTTTGTGCAGATATATGCAGGGGAGTGGAATTGTTTGATCATATATTAATTCTATTTTTAGTTTTTTGATGAACCCCATAGTGAGAATGGGCACTTTTGTTCCAGATTTTAGCAGAAAGGCTTTCAGCTTTTCACCATTGAGAATTATATTGGCTGTGGGTTTGTCATAAATTAGCTTTTATATGTTGAGATATGTTCCCTTTGTAACCATTTTTGTAAAAGTTTTTATCATGAATGGATGTTGAATTTTGTCAAATGCTTTTTCTGCATTTGACAAAATTTCTATTGAGGTGATCATGTGGTTTTTGTCTTTTCTTTTGTTGATGTTGTTTATCTCATTGATTGATTTGCATATGTTGAACGATCCTTGTGAACTTGGGATGAATCCCACTTGGTCATGGTGTATGATCTTTTTTATGTGTTGTTGGATATGGTTTGCTAATATTTTGTTGAGAATTTTGCACGTATATTCATCAAAAAATGAGCAAATTATAGGCTAATTTTAAAAGAAATATTTTCCACTTCAATTTCTTTGAAATTGTATATACATTTCATCAATGTGATAAGAAAACATTTTGTCAGACTTTCTTTTAAAAACAATGGTGTCAGATTTCATGAGGTACAGTAAGTCAGAAGAAATTATCTAGAATGCAGCACAATGAGACAAAACAAAATGGAAAATAAAGAGGGAAAGAAACAGATTTTTAAATGAGAGGATCAAAAGAGGCAAGAGAACAGAGCGAAACAGGAATATTAGAAGAGATATGGTTGGAAATTTTCCAGAAATTATGAAAAACACTGCACTAGTTATTTATTGCTGTATAACAAATCACTCTAAAATTTGGTGGCTTAAACAACAAACATTTACTATGTCACAAAGACAAGATCAGGAATCCAGAAGTGTCTTAGATGGGTAGTTCTGGCTCACAACATGTCATGAGGTTATAATCAAGATGTCTGTTGGAGCTGCAGGCATCTGAAAGCTTGATTGGGGTGGAGACTCTCCTTCCAAGATCATCAGCATGGCTGTTGATGAAAGGTTTCAATTCTTCATCACATGGGCCTATTAGGAGGGCTACTCACAATATGGTAGCTGATTTCCCCAGAGAAAATGAGAGAGAGAGAAAGAATGATATGGAGAGAGGGGCTAAGGCATAATCTCAGAAGTAACATACCATCACTTCTGCCATATTCTATTGGCCAACACAACCCAACCTGGTAAATGTGGTAGAGGACTAAATAAGGGCATGAATACGAGGAGGCAGGGACCACTGGGAGTCATCTTGGAGGTTGTCTGTCACAGACACTAATCCATAGATTCAAGATGCCCAAACAATCTCATAAAAATAAATAAAAAGGTGCACCTAGATACCACATGGTGAAGCTGCAGAATAACAATATGAGATAGAAGATCTTTAAAGATTATCTTCAAAGGGCAAGATTTAGAGTAAGAGTTTACTTCCCAGAAGCAATACTGGAAGCCAGGGGGTAATAACCTGTCAATGTGCTGAAAGAATATATCTAGAAAAAAATTTTCTCAAAAATGAAGGTGAAATAAAGACATTTTCAAATAAAGAAATGAGAGAATTTGCCTTTAGCAAACTCTCATGAAGGAAACTTCAATAAATATACTTCAGGAAAAAAGAAAATTATGTCAGATGAAAAGTCTAAGATGCAGGAAAAATTGAAGGGTCAAACATGATAAATAATGTGTGTAAATTAAAAAGAACTTTGACTATGCAAAATAATAATATGAATAATGTTTCATGGGGTTTTAATAAAAAGATGAGAGCTAAAACAACAATAACATTTATATCATGAAGAGAGTAATTGTAGTTAAATATTCTAAGGTCATTGTATTGTCTTAGAGAGCAGTGAAAGCATTGTGTAACAAAGTTTGGTAGATTGAGGATAAATGCAGGAATGTTTAGGGTAACCATAAAATGAATAAAAGTAGAGTGAATATCATCCAAACCATTAGTGGAAAAAAAGAAAGAAGGAGAAGAATATAATTTAAAAATAGTACTAAAAAATATTACAAGGTAAATGGATGTATCAAGGAGGAAGGGGTGATACAAGTTGACAGTCTCTTACGGGTAACAAGAGGGCTGTATTGTCTTTAGATAATTAAAAAAATAACAATTTTATTTTTATCATGTACTGACAATGCTAAATAATAATCTATAATAAAATAAAGTCTTCACCAGCAGAACAAATTGCTCCTGCTACTCTCCTTCTCCTTGGCAAAGAAATAGGTAAATAAACAAAATAGGACAAATAGAAAGCACAAAATAAGATGGTGCATTTCAAACTAGTATATTGCTAATTTACATTAAATATAAATACACTAAATTGTTCAGATAAAAATTGTTAAGACTGGATAAAAAATAATATCCAGCTACTGTATATGCTTTTTATGGGAGACACATCTAAAACATAGTGATACAGATAGTTGGAAGTAGAAGAAAGGAAAATATATATTTTGCAAAGCAAAAAAAGAAAAAAAAGGAGGAGAAGAGAGGAGAGGAGATCAAGATGGCAGAATAAGAAGATGCTGAGCTCACCACCCACCCCCCACCCCCATGGACACATCAAACAGACATCTCCATGTGGATCAATTCTCACTGAAAACAAATGGGAGACTGGCAGAAAGACTCTGAACAACCAAGGCTATAGGAAGATCCACACAGAGTCAGGTAGGAAGAGAGGAGAAGTGATCAGGTCAGGACCTGTGTCCCTAGAAGGGGACACAGAAGAGGAGGGGGATTACATGGACTCAGAGATTCCCTGGGAGCGAGCAGTTCGAACCACATATTGGGTTGGGGTCCTGGGGTCCAACGCCAGGAGGATGAGTCCTCTTAGCTTGTTTAAAAACCAGTGGGACTGAAAGTGGGGCTTTAGAAAACCTAGGCTACACTCATGAAGAGTATACACGTGTTGGCTTACTCCCCCCAAAAAACGCAGAGGAAACAGACTAAAACTGCTCTGTGGCCCTGGGCAGTTTCCTGCAATTGCCCTAGCACCCACCCTAGCCCAAGGCAAGCATCTACTCTGGCCCCTCCACAATGCAACCCCACACTAGGGTGAAGGCTACCATGGACAAAGAGAGTGAACAGTTGTGAGGGAGGGAGACATCTTGGACCTGGCATAACATCCAAATGGGACAAGGACAGACATCACTGGTGCTCATGGAAGCATCAGACAGGGATCAGCCTGGAATTCTGACTGGTGTTCTAGGAATACCCCAACATGCACCCCAGCCTGTACAGGGCACCTGCTCTGGCCTCTCTTACTCCAGCACTACTCTATGCTGGGGCAAAGGTGCCAATGCTGGGAGAGGGGAAACACACACCTTAGAGGGAACAAAGGCAGCTCAGACTAAACCTCCAGGGCTTCTGCTCCAGCAACTTGGGACCTGACCTCACCCGTGACAGGATGGTATTGCCACTGAGCAAAGGAGAAGCCCAGGCTCATACCCGGCTCTGGCTCTAGCCATTCTATCTCTAGCCCCATCACCTGCCTAGAAGATAGCTGTCATCACACCCTGGGGGAAGACACGACTCAAGCTCACATCAGATCCAGCTCTCCCACCAAAGCCAATGGGCACATGCAGAATGCATAAGGATGCTCCCAAACAAGGACAATCCTCCAAGACCATGATAGGTAATGGTTTCACGTAATTTCACCAAAACAGAAAAAATTAAGCATAATGAGAAGACAGAGGAATTTGTTTCAAAAAAACAAAAAACCCTGGGAAAAAAACCAATAAAACAAGAGATAAATAATTTACCATATAAAGAGTTCAAAGCCTTAGTAATAAGAATGCTAACTGAACTAGGGAAAACAATAGATGAATGCACTGAGAATTTTAACAAAGAAATAGAAAATACAAAATAGAACCAGTCAGAGTTGAAGAATAAGATAGCTGAAATGAAAAACATGCTAGAAAGAATTAACAGCAGACTAGGTGATATAGAAGAATGCATAAGTGATCTGGAGGATAGAAGAATGGAAACCACCAAATCAGAACAGCAAAAAGAAAAACAAATTTTTAAAAATGAGAACAGTTTAAGGGACTTCTGGAACAACATCAAGCATACCAACATTAACATTATAGGGGTCCCTATAGGGAGAAGGAGAAGAGAGATAAAAGGGGGTCAAAATGTACAATATTTGATGAAATTATGGCTGAAAAATTCTTGAACCTGAATAAGGAAACAAATACCCAGGTGCAGGAAACACAGAGGGTCCCACACAAGATGAACCCCAAAAGACCCACATGAAGACATATCATAATCATAATTGCAAAAGTTAAATATAAAGAAAGGATTCTAAAGGCAGCAAGAGAAAAAAAATCACATAAAAAGGAAGTCCTATAAGGCTATCAGCTGATTTTTCTGCATAAACTTTGCAGGCCAGAAAGGATTGTCATCATATATATGAAGTGCTGAAAGTGAAAAATCTACCAACTAGGATACTCTACCCAGGAAGATCATCATTCAGATCAACAATTTCACAGACAAGCAAAAACAAAGAGTTCATCAATATTAAACTGACCCTAAAAGAAATATTAAAGGGTTTCTCTAAGAAAAGAAAAAGATACAACCAGAAGTAAGAATCTATAGGAAAGGAAAAATCCTATTAGTAAAGGCAAATATATAGTAAAGGTTGTTAATCAACCACTTAAATAAAATAGTACAAAGATTAAAAGACAAAAAAATATAAAATCAAATATAACTACAATAAACAATTAAAGGATAAATATGAAGATGTGAAATATGACTTCAAAAACACAAAATGTGGGAGAGGGAAGTAAAATATGTAGATCTCTTAGAATGTGTTTAAACTTAAATGACTATCAATTTAAAATGAGTAGATATAGTTATAAGTCAACATAGATGAACCCCATGGTAACAATAAATCAAAAACCTACAACAAATAAACAAAAACTAGACAGAAAGAAACATAAGCATACCACTAAAGAAAATCATCAAACCATAAGGGAAGAAACTAAAAGAAGAATAAAAACAGAGAAGAACTACAAAAGCAACCAGAAAACAAATAACAAAATGTCAGTAAATACATACCTATTGATAATCTCTTTAAATATCAATGAACTAAATGATCCAGTCAAAAGACATATGGTGGCTGACTGGATGAAAAAACAAGACCTAACTATATACTGCTTACAAGAAACTCACTCCAGAGCTAAAGACACACACAGAGTGAAAGTGGAGAATGACAGGGCACATGCAAGAGAATCAAGAGAGCCAGACCAACATCCTACCAACCATCAGACTAAATCCACCAGCTGCCAGGGCCAGCTGACCACCTGCTGACCACAAATGCATGAAAGAGCCCAGAGATCAGTCAAACCAGCCCACAGAATTGTGAGATAAATTAAATGATTGTGGTTTTAAGGCACTAAGTGCTAAGGTGATTTTTGTATCACCTTAAAAAGGTAACTAATTCAGAGATTTAATCTGCTTTCCTTAATAGGACCAAAAAACAAATAGGAAATTTAGCCCAAAAACGCAAATTCTAGAGGGTAGCTTGGTCTAATCTTCATTTATATTCAGCTCAGTCCCACACAATTCATAATCATCCCTCTTCTGCCTGGAATGCTCCCCCTCAATACCTCCATACAACGGAGTCCCTCTTTACATCTCTTCCTTGCCGCTACTTGACTTCCCCACAAGTTTGTGTTCAGCCATCTAGAATCAGCTTCTGGGAAACCTTCTGAAAACATCATGCAACAAATAAGTAAATCGTTCCATCCTTTGTGCTGTCCTTGTACAGTATACATCCCTCCACTGAAGGATTAGTACAATTGAATATCTATAGCTGCTCCCTCACTCTCCACCTCCACTAGGATGTGACCAGAGTCCAGGAGTTTATCTGATTAATCCAGACAAAAATGTTGCCTCAAAGAAAAAAGCACTCAATATAGATATAAATGTAGCTCATAGTACTTTATTGAACTATAATTAATATATAATAAAATGCATAAATATTAAAAGTAGACCGCTAAATTTTGACAAATACAATAGCCCCATGTAAGCATCACCCAGATCAAGATATAGAACATTTCTGTCACCCCAGAAAGCTCCCTGCTGCTCCTTTCCATTCAACTCCCCCAACCCCCAATCCCACCCCACCACCTAAAGGCAACTGCTATTCTAATTTGTATCAGCATATATTAGCTTTGTCTCTTCTTTCACTTCATATAAATGCAATCATTAATTACGTCATTATTTTGAATACAATGGTTTTAAGATACATTCGTGTTATTGTATATATCAGTTGTCTGTTCCTTTTGACTGCTTTATTTTTTTGTATGACTAGGCCACAATTTTAACTATTTTCTCAATAATGGACATTTGAGTTATTTCCAGTTTTGAGCTAATTATGAATAAAGTGGCTCTGAATGTTACCACACAAGTCTTTATGTGGACACGAGCACTCACTTCTCTTGGGTGTGTTTCTAGGAGCAGACTTGCTTAGGCACAGAGTAGATATGTAAATCAAACAGTTTTCTAAAGTGGTTGTAACATTTACACTCCCATATATGAGTGTTCACAGCTTCACAGCAATTCTGGTGAATATGTAGAGGTAACTCACTGTGGTCTCAATATGTGTTTGTACAATAAGCTACTGTTCTTCAATAAATACTGAGCAACTCGGTGAAAATGATGTTAAAGTAATTATCTTGATGTACTGTAATAACAAGGGTTAACAAGATTATCCATTAATCAGTATATATATATATATATGTATATCAGAATAACCTATTTTTAGTGTTCCTGATATAAGGTGCTCAATATTGTGCTAATTTTTATTTTTAACCTATTGTTTACAATTACCATTAAAACTTCTATTGTCAAGCATTTTCAAAATTGTAGATTACTATCACAAACATATTATTTAATTAAATATCAAAATATTTAATTATGGATGGAAATATTATGAAGGAGGCAGTCTTATCTCCTTTATACAGAGGAGAAAATTACAGTTCATATAAGTTGTGAGTTGCCAAAATCTACACAGTAAGTGCTGAAACTGGCTCTTTAATCCACGTTCTCTAACTTCAAATACTCTATTTTTCCTGCTAGGTCAGGTTGCCTCTTTCTAATGATTCATGATGATGTTTCAACTTTATGAAAATAATATTTACTCAATATCAAAATGTTAAGAGAAAGTGAGCTAGATTTACAGATTTCCACAATAATACAGACAAGTTTCTTTTGGGGACACAGCCTAGGAAGAAAGGAATAGACTAATTGACATTCATAAACCCTTTAGTTACAACTATTCTGTAAAATCAGAAATGGGCATAACAGAAACTTTACATAAATTTACATAACTGAAATTACATAGCTGGTATTACTGTATAGAAATAGAGTGAGGAGTAGAATTTGGAAAGTATTTTATGAATAAAATGCAATAATTTAACTCAATATAACTGTGCCTGTGTAGACACAGTTTGCAACTACTCATAAAAGAATCATTTCAAAATTACATACAGTTTTAAATGTAGGCTATTTTCACCGAATATTGAAATTAAAATATACTTCAAGTTAAAATGGATTTGCAAATCTTAGGTATAATTAAGAAACTAAACAGGGTGTTTTTTAACCCCTTCCCATTAATGCATTTATTTATTTAGCTGGGTATACTGGATGCCTTTATATTAGAAAGTACTGCCAGGGCTCAAAATGGATGAATTATATTCCCCGCATCTAAATACTTACATTATTCATCTGCATGCCTGTGTCCTCCACTAAGTTGCAAGTTTTTGGAGAACAGTGTGTCTCAATTTCTACAACTCCAATGTTCAGTAAATAAGTTCTTGAAAGCATTATAGCTTTGGTATCAGAGTCCCAGCTTTACTGTTTATTAACTATGTGACTTTTGGGAAGTTACTTGATTCTTGTAAGTTTCGTTTTTATTTTTTTATCTGATTATTAGGGCCAATAATAAAACCTATCTGATAAGGTATCCTGAACATTAAGTAAAATAACACATGTAAAGTGACTGGCCTTCAATGTCTCTATTGTGTTTACTGAATCATTTAATGACTGAATAAATGAATCCATAAATCAACAAATGGATGAAAACAAGCATAAATTGTGGCAATATCTAATAAATGACATGAGTTACAAAAGCAACATTTGGAAACTCCTTGATGTCCAAACTCAACTGTAAGCATAAGATAGGCAGTGTTAGAATTTGGACTAGTACTATCTGAGATATTTGATTAAACTTTTTAGAAATACTAATTGGACAGTGTTGTATAAAATAGATGGTGCCATTCTATGGAAAGAAGGCTGGTGCTTTTTTAAATTGTCAAGGCCATGAAAGACAGGAAAAGACAGAGAACTCATTCCAGATTTAAAGAGACTGAAGAGGCATGACAATTTTTTAAAAAATAAATTTATTTATTTATTTATTTTGGCTGCATTGGTTTTTCTTTTTTTTTAACGTTTTTATTGGAGTATAATTGCTTTACAATAGTGTGTTAGTTTCTGCTTTATAACAAAGTGAATCAGTTATATATATACATATATCCCTATATCTCTTCCCTCTTGCATCCCTCTCCCTCCCAATTTCCCTTTCCCACCCTTCTGTCTGGCCACAAAGCACTGAACTGATCTCCCTGTGCTATGCAACTACTTCCCACTAGCTATCTATTTTACATTTGGTAGTGTATATATATCTACATATACACTCCCACTCTCTCACTTTGTCCCAGCTTACCCTTCCCCATCCCCGTGTCCTCAAGTCCATTCTCTAGTAGGTCTGCATCTTTGTTCCTGTCTTGCCCCTAAGTTCTTCATGACCATTTTTTTTTATTCCATATATATGTGTTAGCATATGGTATTTGTTTTTCTCTTTCTGACTTACTTCACTCTGTATGACAGACTCTAAGCCCATCCACCTCACTAAAAATAACTCAATTTCATTTCTGTTTATGGCTGGGTAATATTCCATTGTACATATGTGCCGCATCTTCTTTATCCATTCATTTGTTGATGGACACTTAGGCTGCTTCCAAGTCCTGGCTATTGTAAATAGAGCTGCAATGAACATTGTGGTACATGACTCTTTCTGAATTATGGTTTTCTCAGGGTATATGCCCAGTAATGGGATTGCTGTGTCATATGGTAGTTCTATTTTTAGTTTTTTAAGGAACCTCCATACTGTTCTCCATAGTGGCGGTAACAATTTACATTCCCACCAACAGTGCAAGAGGGCTCCCTTTTCGCCCCACCCTCTCCAGCATTTATTGTTTATAGATTTTTTAATGATGTCCATTATGACCGGTGTGAGATGATATTGCATTGTAGTCTTGATTTGCATTCCTCTAATGATTAATGATATTGAGCATTCTTTCATGTTTTGGTTGGCAGTCTGTATAATTTCTTTGGAGAAATGTCTGTTTAGGTATTCTGCCCATTTTTGGATTGGGTTGTTTGTTTTGTTGATATTGAGCCACATGAGCTACGTATAAATATTTGAGATTAATCCTTTGTCAGTTGCTTCATTTGCAAATATTTTCTCCCATTCTGAGGGTTCTCTTTTTGTCTTGTTTAGGGCTTCCTTTGTTGCACAAAAGCTTTTTAGTTTCATTAGGTCCCATTTATTTATTTTTGTTATTATATCCATTTCTCTAGGAGGTGGGTCAAAAAGGATCTTGTTGTGATTTATGTCATAGAGTGCCCTGCCTAGGTTTTCCTCTAAGAGTTTCATAGTGTCTGGCCTTTACATTTAGGTCTTTAATCCATTTTGAGTTTATTTTTGTGTATGGTGTTAGGGAGTGTTCTAATTTCATTCTTTTAGGTGTAGCTGTCCAGTTTTCCTAGCACCATTTATTGAAGAGGATGTCTTTTCTCCATTGTATATTCTTGCCTCCTTTATCAAAGATATGGTGACCATATATGCATGGATATATCTCTGGGCTTTCTATCCTGTTCCACTGATCTATATTTCTGTTTCTGTGCCAGTCCCCTACTGTCTTGATTATTGTAGCTTTGTAGTATAGTCTGAAGTCAGGGAGCCTGATTCTTCCAGCTCCTTTTTTCTTTCTCAAGATTGCTTTGGCTATTCGGGGTCTTTTGTGTTTCCATACAAACTGTGAAAGTTTTTGTTCTAGTTCAGTGGAAAATGCCAGTGGTAGTTTGATAGGGATTGCATTGAATCTGTAGATTGCTTTGGGGAGTAGAGTCATTTTCACAATGTTGATAATTCCAATCCAAGAACATGGCATATCTCTCTATCTATTTGTATCATCTTTAATTTCATTCATCAGTGTCTTATAATTTTCTGCATAGAGGTCTTTTGTCTCCGTAGGTAGGTTTATTCCTAGATATCTTATTCTTTTTGTTGCAATGGTAAATGGGAGTGTTTTCTTAATTTCACTCTCATATTTTTCATCATTAGTGTATAGGAATGCAAGAGAGTTCTGTGCATTAATTTTGTATCCTGCCACTTTACCAAATTTATTGATTAGCTCTAGTAGTTTTCTGGTAGCATCTTTAGGATTCTCTATGCATAGTATCATGTCATCTGTAAACAGTGACAGCATTACTTCTTCTTTTCCGATTTGGATTCCTTTTATTTCTTTTTCTTCTCTGATTGCTGTTGCTAAAACTTCCAAAAC
>NC_041228.1:50772604-50781729 GCF_002837175.3 Physeter macrocephalus
TGTAGCTTTGTAGTATAGTCTGAAGTCAGGGAGCCTGATTCTTCCAGCTCCTTTTTTCTTTCTCAAGATTGCTTTGGCTATTCGGGGTCTTTTGTGTTTCCATACAAACTGTGAAAGTTTTTGTTCTAGTTCTGTGGAAAATGCCAGTGGTAGTTTGATAGGGATTGCATTGAATCTGTAGATTGCTTTGGGGAGTAGAGTCATTTTCACAATGTTGATAATTCCAATCCAAGAACATGGCATATCTCTCTATAATGGGTGTTGAATTTTGTCAAAAGCTTTCTCTGAATCTATTGAGATGATCATATGGTTTTTCTCCTTCAATTTGTTAATATGGTGTGTCACATTGAATGATTTGTGTATATTGAAGAATCCTTACATTCCTGGGATAATCCCCAGTTGATCAGGGTGTATGAACCTTTTAATGGGCTGTTGGAGTCTGTTTGCTAGTATTTTGTTGAGGATTTTTGCATCTATGTTCATCAGTGATATTGGCCTGTAGTTTTCTTTCTTTGTGACATCTTTGTCTGGTTTTGGTATAAGGGCGATGGTAGCCTCGTATAATGAGTTTGGGAGTGTTCCTCCCTCTGTTATATTTTGGAAGAGTTTGTGAAGGATAAGTGTTAACTCTTCTCTAAATATGTGATGGAATTTCCCGTGAAGCCATCTGCTCCTGGGCTTTTGTTTGTTGGAAGATTTTTAATCACAGTTTCAATTTCAGTACTTGTGATTGGTCTGTTCATATTTTCTATTTTTTCCTGGTTCAGTCTCAGAGGGTTGTACATTTCTAAGAATTTGTCCATTTCTTCCAGGTGGTCCATTTTATTGGCATAGACTTACTTGTAGTAATCTCTCATGATCTTTTGTATTTCTGCAGTGTCAGCTGTTACTTATCCTTTTTCATTTCTAATTCTATTGATTTGAGTCTTCTCCTTTTTTTCTTCATGAGTCTGGCTAATGGTTTATCAAATTTGTTTATATTCTCAAAGAACCAGCTTTTAGTTTCATTGATCTTTGTTATTGTTTCCTTCATTTCTTTTTCATTTATTTCTGATCTGATTTTTATGATTTCGTTCCTTCTGCTAACTTTGGGATTTTTGTTCTTCTTTCTCTAATTGCTTTCAGTGTGAGGTTAGGTTGTTTATTTGAGAAATTTCTTGTTTCTTGGTAGGACTGTATTGCTATAAACTTCCCGTTAGAACTGCTTTTGCAGCATTCCATAGGTTTTGGGTCATCATGTTTTCACTGTCATTTGTTTCTAGGTATTTTTTGATTTCCTGTCTGATTTTTTTCAGTGATCTCTTGGTTATTAAGTAGTGTATTGTTTAGCCTCCATGTGTTTGTATTTTTAACAGTTTTTTCCTGTAATTGATATCTACTCTCAGAGCATTGTGGTCAGAGAAGATACTTCATATGATTTCAATTTTCTTAAATTTACCAAGGCTTGATTTGTGACCTAAGATATGATCTCTCCTGGGGAATGTTCCATGAGCACTTGAGAAGAAAGTGTATTCTGTTGTTTTTGGATGGAATGTCCTTACTCCAGCTTCCTTTTGATTTCCATTTGCATGGAATACCTTTTTCCATCCCCTCACTTTCAGTCTGTATGTGTCCCTGGGTCTGAAATGGGTCTCTTGCAGACAGCATATATATGGGTCTTGTTTTTGTATCCATTCAGCCAGACTATGTCTTTTGGTTGGAGCATTTAATCCATTTACATTTAAGGTAATTATCGATATGTATGTTCCTATTATCATTTTCTTAACTGTTTTGGGTTTGTTATTGTAGGTCTTTTCCTTCTCTTGCATTTCCTGCCTAGAGAAGTTCCTTTAGCATTTGTTGTAAAGCCGGTTTGGTTGTGCTGAATTCTCTTAACTTTTGCTTGTCTGTAAAGATTTTAATTTCTCTGTGAAATCTGAATGAAATCCTTGCCGGATAGAGTAATCTTGGTTGTAGGTTTTTCCCCTTCATCACTTTAAATATGTCCTGCCCTGTGCTTCTGGCTTGCAGTGTTTCTGCTGAAAATCAGCTGTTAACCTTATGGGGATTCCCTCGTATGTTATTTGTTGTTTTTCCTTTGCTGCTTTTAATATTTTTTCTTGGTATTTAATTTTTGATAGTTTGATTAATATGTGTCTTGTTGTGTTTCCCCTTGGCTTTATCCTGTAGGGGACTCTGTGCTTCCTGGACTTGATTAAATATTTCCTTTCCCATATTAGGGAAGTTTTCAACTATAATCTCTACGAATATTTTCTCAGTCCCTTTCTTTTTCTCTTCTTCTTCTGGGACCCCTATAATTCGAATGTTGGTGTGTTTAATATTGTCACAGAGGTCTCTTAGACTGTCCTCAGTTCTTTTCATTCTTTTTTCTTTATTCTGCTCTGCAGTAGTTATTTCCACTACTTTATCTTGCAGGTTACTTAACCATTCTTCTGCCTCAGTTATTCTGCTATTGATCCCTTCTAGAGAATTTTTTTTAATTTATTGTGTTGTTCATCATTGCTTGTTTGCTGTTTAGTTCTTCTAGTTCCTTAAACGTTTCTTGTATTTTCTCCATTCTATTTCCCAGCATTTGGATCATCTTTACTATCATTATTCTGAATTCTTTTTCAGGTAGACTGCCTATTTCCTCTTCATTTGTTGGGTCTGGTGGGTTTTTGCCTTGGTCCTTCATCTGCTGTGTGATTTTTTGTCTTCTCATTTTGCTTAACTTACTGTTTTCAGGGTCTCCTTTTCACAGGCTACAGGTTCATAGTTCCCATTGTTTTTGGTGTCTGACCCCAGTGGCTAAGGTTTGTTTAGTGGGTTGTGCAGGCTTCCTGGTGGAGGGGACTAGTGCCTGTATTCTGGTCGATGAGGTTGGATCTTGTCTTTCTGTTGGGCAGGTCCACGTCTGGTGGTGTGTTTTGGGGTGCCTGTGACCTTATTATGATTTTAGGCAGCATGTCTTTTAATGAATTGGGTTGTGTTCCTGTCTTGCTAGTTGTTAGGCATATGGTGTCAGGCACTGGAGCTTGCTGGGTTTTGAGTGGAGCTGGGTCTTGGTGTTGAGATGGAAATCTCTGGGAGATTTTTTCCATTTGATATTACTTGGAGCTGGGAGGTCTCTGGTGGACCAATGTCCTGAACTTGGCTCTCCCACCTCACAGGCACAGCCCTGACACCTGGCTGGAGCACCAAGAGCCTGTCATACACACAGCTCAGAATAAAAGGGAGAAATGAAAAAAAGAAAGAAAGAAAGAAAGAAAGAAAGAAAGAAAGAAAGAAAGAAAGAAAGAAAAAGTTATTAAAATAAAAAACAAAAAATTTTTGAAAAAAAAGTTTTAAGTAATTTTTTAAAAAGAAAGAAAGAAAGAAGAGAGCAGCCAAACCAAAAAACAAATTCACCAGTGATAACAAGCACTGAAAACTATACTAAAAAGAAAGAAAAAAGGACAGACAGAACCCTAGGACAAATGGTAAAAGCAAAGCTCTACAGACAAAATCACACACAGAAGCTTACACATACACACTCACAAAAAGAGAAAAAGGGAAAAATATATATATATAGTTGCTCCCTAAGTCCATGTCCTCAATTTGGGATGATTTGTTGTCTATTCATGTATTCCACAGATGTAGGGTACATCAAATTGATTGTGGAGTTTTAATCCGCTGCTCCTGAAGCTGCTGGGAGAGATTTCCCTTTCTCTTCTTTGTTTGCACAGCTCCTGGGATTCAGCTTTGGATTTGGCCCTGCCTCTGCATTTAGGTCACCTGAGGGAGTATGTTCTTCGCTCAGACAGGACAGGGTTAAAGGAGCAGCTTCTTCGGGGACTCTGGCTCACTCAGGCCGTGGGGAGGAAGGGGTATGGATTCAGGGCAAGCCTGCGGCGGCAGAGGCCACAGTGACGTTGCACCAGCCTGAGGCACGCCATGTGTTCTCCCGGGGAAGTTGTCCCTGGATCACCAGACCCGGGTAGTGGCGCGCTGCACAAGCTCCCAGGAGGGGAGGTGTGGAAAGTGACCTGTGCTTGCACACAGGCTTCTTGGCGGCAGCAGCATCCTTAGAATCTCATGCCCATCTTTGGGGTCTGCGCTGAGAGCCGCGGCTCGCGCCTGTCTCTGGAACTCCTTTAAGCGGCACTCTTAATCCCATCTCTTCGCGTACCAGGAAACAAAGAGGGAAGAAAAAGTCTCTTGCCTCTTCGGCAGCTCCAGACTTTTTCCCCGGACTCCCTCCCGGCTAGCTGTGGCTCACTAGCCCCCTTCAGGCTGTGTTCACGCAGCCAACCCCAGTCCTCTCCCTGGGATCCGACCGAAGCCAGAGCCTCAGCTCTGAGCCCCCACCCATCCCAGCGGGTGAGCAGACAAGCCTCTCGGGCTGGTGAGTGCTGGTCTGCACCGAACCTCTGTGCGGGAATCTCTCCGCTTTGCCCTCCGCACCCTGTTACTGCGCTCTCCTCCGTGGCTCCGAAGCTTCCCCTCTTCGCCACCCGCAGTCTCTGCCCGCGAAGGGGCTTCTAGTGTGTGGAAACCTTTCCTCCTTCACAGCTCCCTCCCACTGGTGCAGGTCCCGTCCCTGTTCTTTTGTCTCAGTTTTTTTCTTTTTTCTTTTGCCCTACCCAGGTACTGGGGAGTTTCTTGCCTTTTGGGAGGTCTGAGGTCTTCTGCCAGTGTTCAGTAGGTGTTTTGTAGGAGTTGTTCCACATGTAGATGTATTTCTGATGTATTTGTGGGGAGGAAGGTGATCTCCGTGTCTTACTCTTCTACCATCTTGAAGCTCCTCCGAGGTATGACAATTAATTGCAACACATGATCCTGTATGGACCCTGAACCAAGAAGGGAAGGGGAAATGGTTGAGACAGTTGTTAAAATTTAAATAGTCTGTGGATTGGATGGCAGTGTTATATCAATGTCAAATCCCTGATCTGGAGGTTTGAACTGTGGTCATGTAGGGGAGAATCTCTGGGAAACATGCATTGAAGACTGAGAAGTGATAAGATATCATGTTTGCAGCTTGCACTCAAATGGTTTAGGAAAAGAATGTGATAGAGAAACACTGAGACAGAGAGGGAACAAATGTAGTAAAATGTATTCCGGTTAGGGAATGTTAATGAGACAGATACTGATTTACCTGTAGTGTCCTTGTAACTTTTCTGTAAATTTTAAATTATTTCAAAATAAGTTCATTTTTAAATTTCTACTGAGTGCATTGGGAGATTCAATGAGAGATATTTATAAATCAATTTTAGAACTTATATTCAAAGAAACCATGACTTCTTTGAAATTACAGAAAAATATGGACAACATTGCTCCAATAACTGCTCTGCGGGACTACTCATTACCTTTCAGCGCTGGGATTCTCCCTCCTGCACATATACAAACTAACCATCTGAATTCCAAATGCATTACTCACAGCTTCCACTGGCCAACCCAGAAGTTATTACAATAATAAAGCAATCTCTAAGTGCTTAGATACAATGGTGAAAATGGGAATGAAGTAGAAAAGATAAGAGCAGAAATTGTAAAGGAGGAATTAAAAAAACAAATAATTCACATAATTAGGATAAGGGAGGAAATTAAAATAATGATACTGCCTTTAATAAAACAGGTAATCAGAAGAAGCTTTGGTGGTAAAGAAGATAAATTCGTTTTTTAAGTAGGTTGATCATGAAGTGCGTATAGGCATTTCAAATTAAACATCCAGCAGTCTGTAGGAACCATAAGGCTAAGACCCAAGCATGAAATGGATTCTGGCTTCTAAATAAAGAACTAATAATCATTCTCAGAAGATTTTCAAATTGCTATATATTACATTCATCCCCCAGACCTAAGCAATCAATAAAGTTTTCACTGTCGGTAAATTTGAGTGTTGAAAAGTAATAACACCTTCATGTTGGGTCAAGGATTAATATATTTGCTTTTGTTATTGAGGTAACCAACAGCTATTATTCATAAACCAAACCTCACCTCACTAGTAGCTGGATGTATTTTTTGTTAGAATTAAGAACATCCTAGTACAACTCTAAAATTCCTAAAACATTCTGTTTAGATCACCAATAAATTTAGAATATAAAAAACCAAAAAATCCAGTTAAAACCAGCTTAGCTAGGGAGCTAATTGTATATAGACAATCTTCTTTACGAAATGCACTATTAATCTCCTTACATAACAGTAGATCATTATGTTCAATTAACTGAAGTGCTTTCAGTTAGCTCACTTTATGATAAAAAATAAATAAGTAAGCAATGATAGTCAAGAATTAGAACCAAATACTGAAACAGGCTAATCAACTTTGTAAAAGACTGTGAAAGAATGAGGAAACTTCACATAGTTACCCCATCCATATTCACATAACATAGGTCTCTCACTTCGTCACAGCTTACCCTTCCCCCTCCCCATGTCCTCAAGTCCATGCTCTAGTAGGTCTCTCACTTCGTCACAGCTTACCCTTCCCCCTCCCCATGTCCTCAAGTCCATGCTCTAGTAGGTCTCTCACTTCGTCACAGCTTACCCTTCCCCCTCCCCATGTCCTCAAGTCCATGCTCTAGTAGGTCTCTCACTTCGTCACAGCTTACCCTTCCCCCTCCCCATGTCCTCAAGTCCATGCTCTAGTAGGTCTCTCACTTCGTCACAGCTTACCCTTCCCCCTCCCCATGTCCTCAAGTCCATGCTCTAGTAGGTCTCTCACTTCGTCACAGCTTACCCTTCCCCCTCCCCATGTCCTCAAGTCCATGCTCTAGTAGGTCTCTCACTTCGTCACAGCTTACCCTTCCCCCTCCCCATGTCCTCAAGTCCATGCTCTAGTAGGTCTCTCACTTCGTCACAGCTTACCCTTCCCCCTCCCCATGTCCTCAAGTCCATGCTCTAGTAGGTCTCTCACTTCGTCACAGCTTACCCTTCCCCCTCCCCATGTCCTCAAGTCCATGCTCTAGTAGGTCTCTCACTTCGTCACAGCTTACCCTTCCCCCTCCCCATGTCCTCAAGTCCATGCTCTAGTAGGTCTCTCACTTCGTCACAGCTTACCCTTCCCCCTCCCCATGTCCTCAAGTCCATGCTCTAGTAGGTCTGTGTTTTATTCCCATCCTACCACTAATCTCTTCATGACATTTTTTTTTTCTTAGATTCCATATATATGTGTTAGCATACGGTATTTGTTTTTCTCCTTCTGACTTTGTAAAAGACTGTGAAAGAATGAGGAAACTTCACATAGTTACCCCATCCATATTCACATAACAAATCCATCATGACCTGATTACTGTTTATAAAATGCTAACATAAGGATTTTTTTCAAAATATTTATTCTATTAGTCACAGTCTAAACCAATATAGCATTCAATAGTCACAGATAACACTAGTTATTAACAATTTCCTGAAGGTATTTTAACCCTTAATATTTGTTACATTTGCTGCTTATGCATTTTAATTATAAATTAGAAGCAATGAAAATACTATAATCAGAGAAACAGAGAGCATTTCTACTCACTGAAATACTATATTTAAAATCACTTAAGTTGGAGAAATTCTTCATGTCAGCTGAGTCGCATTACACCCACAGGTGATCAAAAAAAAATACCTGCACTAAATTTGTCATCACATAAACTCACACTGGTAAATATTTCTAAATAGTGTTATATATATATTTTATGATGGAAAATTTTCTCTAAATTGTTATAAATCTACTTTGTAAGATCATTAAATAGTCAATGTCATCAACTCAAGAAAAACATTTGGAAGTTTTCTTTGGATATTTATTTTTTTAACTTAACATTTTGCTAAACCTACAAAAATGAAAAGCACATAAAATCAGTGTCTTTGGTCCCCCTTTGAAATAATATGGACTATGGCTAATATTTAATGTAAAAAAAATTGTGTATACTGTCATATTTATTGTTAATATTCACCAGTAGTTTAATAAAGCTTTGTTATGTGTCTACTAAGGGCAATGTGCTGGCCACATTAACTGCCATTTACTGTAATACCTTCATTAATTGATGCTGTCTCTACGTCTGGAGTGTCTCCTCTTTCCACGTCTGGTCAGTGAATTCCTCCTCCTTTAAACCCATTGTGAGCATTAACTCCTCTTCAAAGATTTGCTCTCTAGTTTATTGCCCACTTACACCTAGGCAGACTCGGTCACCTGTTCTTCTGTGCTACTATAACATGACTCACATTCGTCCATTAGAGAAGGCGAATTGAGATTGTTCATATATCTCTCAAGAATCTCTGTGTGTCACAGGGTATATGTGAGTCATCTCTATATACCCCACAGCAGCTAGCAGAGTACCTGAAACACAGAAAGAACTCAAATGTTTATTGCACAGTAAAATTATATACTTTAGTAAGCAGAGCATTTTAAATCTTAGCGCGCTCCAGAAACACGATTTGTTTTACTCAATTAACAAATATTTGTTGAGCACTTTAATTTTTACCAGGTACCTTTTATATGTCATCATATTCATTACCTTTTGAAATCTTCCCCAAATCCTTAAGAGCTTGTTGTTCTATCTTCTGTTTTGTGGATGAGGGCCAAAACCGGCTTCACAGGTGACCTGACAATGTGCCCAGTACTTTTTCCTCTAAAGTCTTATAAGTGAAAAAAATGTTCATAACTTATCTACTTCCCTGCCTTACTAAATATGATGTATTCAGTGCAGTGAATTTTTCAGCACTTAGTCAAAGTTCAGACTTATTATCAATTTATGATCCTCTCCTAAAAATAGAACAGCCCCCAAAACCTGGAAAGAAAAAATTTATGATTGTTTCCATTCAAGTTATTGCTTGAGGTTATCTACTGTAAACCAGTCATTCCCTTTATAACTTAGTGGCTACTATTCTCCTATTGAAATAATACTCAGATTATTTAAATTTAATTCAGAATGATCTCAGAAAAATATCTAAACGTTACTTTCTTTGGTAGACATAAGGGAAAATATAACCTTAGCTGTTTGGGGTTTTTTTTTAATCTGTTTTTTTTATATTGGAGTATATCTGATTAACAATGTTGTGATAGTTTCAGGTGCACAACAAAGGGACTCAGCCATACAACCTTAGCTGGTTTTGTAGTTTATTTCCAATAGTCTGCGGGAAGGAATGAAGGAAGGAAGGAAGGAAGGAAGGAAGGAAGGAAGGAAGGAAGGAAGGAA
>NC_041228.1:50781854-50866124 GCF_002837175.3 Physeter macrocephalus
GAGGGAGGGAGGGAGGGAGGGAGGGAGGGAGGGAAGGAAGGAAGGAAGAAAGGAAGGGAGGAAGGAAGAAAGGAAGGTCCAACCCATCCCCCTCTCAGAAGCAAAGGAAGCTGTGACCTTAGAACTACTAGGAATTCCTCCTCATTCAAAATCACTCTTCAATGGGAATGTCTGAAATCTGATCAATAAAGATTCCCTCAAAGAAAGTTAGAACTCAAACTTGATTTCTATTAAGTGGAAACTTTATTATGGATGCTCCATCATTTATTTGAATAATTTTATAGGAACAAGACGTAAATATGTTCAAACCTGGAACTAGATATAAACTCCATTTGCCTGTATCTTTTATATAACTATAAAGCTAAAACCTATTTGTAAACTTAACATAAAACTCAAAAATCAGTAAGATTAATGCAAACAACATTGCTATGATGGATAATGTTCTGTTGAAACTAAACAAGAAGAATATGGTACTAGTTGCCACTGATGATTCTTTTTATTTTAGTATGGCTTTGTTACCATCTGTGTGCATGTTTATAATTACATATATTTGTATAGATATATACAAATATACATGTGCAGAACAACACAAAACCATAGAATTTAGAGTTATATATAAAATATTACTGTGTGCCACTTATAAACCATATTCATCGAATCTAAAACACCATTTATTGTAAAATCCACCATTATTTTATGCATGCTTCTCTTAACCTATTTAGGCCCATTCTCAGCCTAAAACGAAGTCTTGCATACAATGACTACTGTAAAAGTTAACAAGACCATAACATCTCTGTCCTCCAGAGAAGTTTTCTCCACTTCTTACATGCTGTCTCTGCCACAGAGAATCTCTTTATTATTAATCCTGAACTAAAAGGTTGTCTAAACCATCATTCTCTCATCATTAATTCAACCAACATGCATGGAGTACCTAGAACCAGACAAAGGGGATATGAAGGTGACCAAAGCATAGTCTCAGCCTGAAGAAGCTTACTCTCTGATAGGAAAACGAGATCTGGAAATGGTCTTAAAATGAGAATTGATAAAATGCAGGTGTGCATATGGCACAAGCTACAATCAGAACAACAAAGAAGGGATTAAATACACACCTGTTGAGAAGAAAGGGGGAAAAGGCGGGAGAAGAAAATACCCAGCTTAAGCTAGATACACGAGGAGTGGAACAGCATTTTAGGCAGAAGAAGTACTTATGAGCAAAGACATGGATAGAGGTAAGACAAAGCAGAGTAATTCAAGTTACCACAAGTTAATTTCATTATGGTAAGAGCTGAGAGTGGGAAGAAGTGGCGGTTATAAATGAAAACAGAGAGTTAGGCAAGGATCAATTATAAACGGCCTGAAATGTCATGGTAGGGGTTTGGACATGATGCCAAAAGCAAGAGGAGTCACTGAGGGCCTTCGTCTAGACACATGATCAGATTTATATTGGAGAATGATTGCTTTCATTCATGTTGGCAGTCACTACTGCAGCAATGTAGTAACTTTGCACAAAAACTTAGAGTGTGATTGGTGAAATTCTAGTAGCCACTTCACCCAAAAAAGCAACCCTCTTCTTTCCCTTGTCTTCTTGCTCACTGGAAAGCCTCTCTGTAGAACATAGAATCACAGAATTTAGAGTTAGAAGGAAGCTTAAATATTATTTTGCCCACCTTGTCATATCCAGATTAAGGGAAGAGATTCGATTTAGCTCACACATCCATCCAGTGAAAAATAATGAGCCAAAATTCACATCTCTCATTCTAGAATTCTTTCCAGTTGCCCATTTTCTGAACTTTCAGGCCCTTGATCTAGACCAAGTGAAACTATTCATCTGTAATTTTAATGCCTATGTTAATACCAATCTACTGACAAAAATCAAGATGTTGGAAGTATTTTAAGTCATTGATAAAGATGCTTGAGTTAATATCTGTATCATTTTTCTTATGACCTGTGATAAACCCTAAGGGATGAGTTGTCAAAGCAGACTCCCCCAAAATCATAGAGCTTACCTCACTCCAAACTTCATTAATGATTCAATTGATACAGGTCACTGTCAGACATAGATAAAATATCCTTTTTGGGAAAAATCCAAAACCATCAGACGCAGCATCTAAAACTGTCCACCTTCTCCTGAATTTTGGCACACTTTGGTTTCAGATGTACAAGGAGTTTTTGAGCACAGTATGCAAAGGTATTTCTCACAAAAGGAAAGCAGTTTGGATTGAGGACATCTCCATTTTACACATCCTTGCAAAGCTTACATACTATTTCCTTCCCCCATCTCCAACCACCATGCCACATAAATCCATAAATTACAGGCTTATTTGCAATAAGCAATCTAGACAGACCAAAAATGTCCTACTAAACACATTTTATATATAGGGACTCCCTGGTATCTTTCCATGAGTAAATACCACGATCAGATTTACAAAGAGGTCTGATGAGGCCTTTTATTCCTCTGAGGGTCCCAGGAAGGGAGAGAATCAGTCACAAACCTGCTGCTAACTTTTCCTTTGATGTTTATATCCTAAATTTAAAAATATAATCAACTATAGGCTTAGAGGATTATCTGAGAAGTTCCTAAAATGACCCCATACATATTTGATAATTCATTCAGAATTATTTCTGAAGCAACAATGCAACAAAAAAGAAAACTTTGCCTTTTAAAACAATGAACACCCATATTTTAACAAAAGTAATTTTGTATTTTCAAGACATACAAATCAAATCATATTCATAATCAATCAAGTTATTTATTATATGTTTCTTTTTGATGAAATGATTGACTCTAAAATTAAAACTTCTAATTTATTTTAAAAATCAGTAAAGGACTTATGATTTTGGTAATATGAAAAACTAAATTAAAATTCTTCCTTAAAATTTTTCCTCTGTATTTTTTTCTACAACAAATATACTTTAAAATGCATAATTATTTTTTAAATTTTATTGAAGTATAGTTGATTTACAATGTTGTGTTAATTTCTGCTGTACAGCAAAGAGATTCAGTTATACACATATACATTCTCTTTCATATTCTTTTCCTAAAATGCATAACTATTATCTTAAGGAAATCCCCAGGTTGCAGAAATACAGAGGGAAGAAGTATTAGATGAGTTAACTCAGGCTGCCCTGGTATGGAGGGTGGTCTTGGTGCTGAAAGTCTTTAGTTTTATTTGGAAAGTGCACAAGAGAAGAGGTCCCATTAAAAAAACAAACAAAAACAAAGACAAGACCGCCTTAAAAAAGTGCATCCCTGTTGGACTGAAAAAGAAAATCTGTCCAATGGCAAAAAGCATCAAGGACGTTTGTCCGGGCTCTGGGTAGGAAAATAAAGTTCTCCTTAACAATTCTTAATGCTAAACTTGTGCTTCACACAGGTTTGGGGTCCAAATTTACACACACAAAAAGAATAGACTAAGCAGAGTTTTTTAACAATGTAGAAAGAACCACCAAAAGTAACTATAGTTAACAATACTGTATTGTTAAGCTGCTATGAGAGTAGAGCTTAAACGTTCTCACCATACAACACAACAAAATTATAATTATGTGAGGTGAAGGATGTGTTGTCTAAGTTTATTGTGATAGTCATTTTGCAGTATATATGTGTATCAAATCATCATATTGTACACCTGAAACTTGCACAATGGTGCATGTCAATTATATCTCAGTAAAGTTGGGGGAAAAAAGGAGTAATTCAAGTCCATTTTACTTTTTAAAATAAGGCAAGTTAAGGAATAAGATTCCACCAATTAATAGGGCCAAACATTGACAATTCTTGTCAAAATATGCAAGTATTTTTATGCCCCCAACCGCAAGCCTGGATTTTTTTTAAGTAACTTTTTTTACATTTAGATAAAATATTTATTATCCATAAAAACAGGAAAGATGTAATTAATTCATTAGTATTTTAATGTCCTTGGAACTCCACGTAGTAAGCAAGATCTCACTTTAAAAAGATTTTCCTTTCATGGAAAGAGCATTTTCTATTATGTAAATTGCGTCAATTCTTTTTTAAAAGAGCAGAAAAAAGTTCTACAATTGAAACACTCATTTTATCTTTTTTTTACTGTTTGATATTTTTTATAAAGTTAAATGATTAAAAGATAATACTATGACTTGATATTTTGTATTGTAGGACATTGAATCCTGACTGTCCAACTGGGTCATTGAGATGTCCTGGAAAAAGGATCTATTAAAGATAAGAATTGGTGATCTATAGATATTTGTATGTTTAGACCTACAAGAGATGGATTGTGAAGAAAACCTAGTTCACAACAAAAAGTAGCCATTCCAATGATCTTATTGCTATTGCTGAATGGCATGTAGAGCTAAGGTATGCAGACAATCAGAGCTTATCTCGGCTCCTATTCTCTCCTTGTGTGATAACTGTATTTTAATAATCAAAATGCTGTTAAGGTCTCACACTGGGGTCTCCTTGCATCTAGTAGATATGTCACTACCAGGATGGAAATGAGAGCTCCGTGGCTCTCCTAGAGACTGTGATGCTACCTTCCTCTACTCCTCCCTTGATCTTGAGCTTCCAAAAAGAAAAAGAAGAGTTCTTCACTGCAATTTCATAGACCTCTGCTGTAGACTCTAGTGACTTGGACCTTTTACAAGATTTTGAGTTTCTCAGAACTCTAATTTTTTTTTCAAAAACAGCTAAATGTTAGCCAGTAAAATTGTGAAAGAAATATTAGAATATTCTACATACCTGTTTAAAATGATACAGATACAATGAAAGGATACTATAGTAGATGACAAGGTGATACTAAAAGAAGTGACAGAACAAAGGTTCTGATGGTAATTATCTTTCCATCTATTTAGGGAGAAGACACAGATATAGGAAAACATTAGTGAAAGAAATGGCATATTGTGGTGCCAAGTATTAAGAAATGCATAAACTTAAATGCTGCAAGTGTAATATATTTAATTAGTTTTGAATTAAAGCAGAGATATAAGTGAGGACTAGAGTTGTCAGATCTCTGTTGTGGCTTCTCGCGTTGCGGAGCACAGGCTCCGGACGCACAGGCTCAGCGGCCATGGCTCACGGGCCCAGCGGCTCCGCGGCATATGGGATCTTCCCGGACCGGGGCACGAACCCGTGTCTCCTGCATCGTCTGACGGACTCTCAACCGCTGCGCCACCAGGGAAGCCTGTCAGATCTCTTAAAGCGCTTTCAACTAAATTCTATTCAGCAGAGGCTTGAGTTTCTACTCCGTATAAAGGCACTGTGGGGGTAAAATAAGTGATGCATGGTGTCCTCCTTCAAGGAGTTTAGGCTTATTGGTTAAAGGGTGAATCGGAGAAAAAAATTCATGCTGGAGAAAGATACATATTTTTTTACAATTTATGAAATTAATAATCCAACAGAATTATCTAGACTTATAAAACTAGTAATCACATATATAGCTTTCATAATATTTCAGCAATTTGTAAGAAAATAGTAAACTTGTAAGACATTTTGGAACAAATTGCTTCTGAGCAATGAATTACATTTCCTCAAAGTGATATTCATCAAACATACTGTCTCTCTGTTACGGGCTGAATAGTATCTCCTCAAAAATTCACGTTGGGGCTTCCCTTTTGGGAGAGTTGCTTTATATTACAAGCCTTTATGCACATTTTGTTTTTTCAATCATTTGCATGTATTACTTTGACAAAATTTAAATAGAAGAGATAGGTGGGGTGGGTAATTAGAAAGAAAGAAAAATAAACAAACCAATGGGTAATGAGATCACATTTAAACAATCATTTAAACAATTTAAATCAACAATGAAGTTTTGTTTAATTCTCACTTATAAATTATTCACAGGGGTATTTTGACTCTCTAAAGTTCATAAACAGAATTCAAATCATCCAAGCAGAAGTAATTTGCTGCTTTTAAGCCAAAGCCCTGACTAGCTAGAGAGCTGCCTCTAGGAATTAACCAGAACGAAATCCTGATTAAGCAACTAATTGGCTTGTCTACTAATGAAATGAAAAACAAAGTACATTTCTCTACCTGGAGACACAGAGTCATAAAAACAGAAGTTTTCAGAATCACCTTAAAGATGTTTAAATCGCTGACAATAAAATTCAACAAGGTGAACCCTAGTGAAGGGAGCGATGAGAATAAACAAGGTTCTGATCCAAGCAGCGAGTCACAGCAACCCACGAGACAGGTACGCTCCCCACGTCCATAAATCAGTCTTGATTCTCATCATTTCTTGTCTGGGGAGGGATTTTAATAAACACTATGATGTGTGATTTCTCTGCAGTTTTACCTGCTACCATCTGGGTCATGGACTGTTTGGGGTTTATCCCTATCATTTTATACATACTGCATATATTGGCTTTACAATGGAATAATAAATGTTTAGAACACCCTATTATGATTTGGAAAAGCAAAGTAAGACTTCTTGCTGATTTTCACTTCTACCATCATCCAAAATGAAATCATTTCTCAAATATTAAACTGGTTATACGATCTAGTTCCAACAGAGAATGTCAAACATCCTGGTCTTAGGAAACTTCATTTTAACAGTAATTTCTCTAGACCAGGAGTTCTCAATAGGGAGTATTTTGCACTCAGGACAATCAGCAACATCTGAAGATATTTTTGGTTGTCACAGCCCAGGGGTAGGGAAGTTACTGGCATCTAAAGGGGAAAGGCCAGAAATGCTGTTAAATGTCCTAGAATGAACAGGAGAGCCCTTTACAACATAGAATTATCCAGTTCAAACTTTTAATATTGCCAAAGTGGAGGAACCCTGCTCTGGACAAATATTTTCACAAGTTCTAAGTCTGTTCATCTATAAAATGAGGATGATACCTGCTTTGTAGCCTTGGTATACAAACTAGAGACAGTATAGATAAAACATATAGTAGGGAATTCCTAAGTGGTAATTATCATCATCATCATTATTAATAATTTGTGTTCTTATGACAGATTTAAGTCCAAATGGTAATTATATGATCAATATTCACTTACAGCTATTTATAGAACAATTTTCATGAATTGCTCACTAGATTTACCTAAAAGCACTATGTAAGATTTTTAGAGCAAGAATTATTTTCACATCTAAGAGAACTGGATGAGAGATGTCAAATACAAACAGGAAGGTACCTCAGGGACTAGCATAGCATGGCCTAATGATTCAGGTTTAAATGAGCCTAGAGTATCAAAAATACCGAGATTACCTAATGTTGGCCCTAGAAAATTTGCCTTTCTTTTCTGATTAACATTGACTGTTTTTGCAGTGGAAAGAAGTGGAGAATGTTCTTTATGAGAGTGCCCATGACTTTTCTAATACTTGTGTCAAAATAAATAATCTCAGACTTTAAAAGTTATTTATATGTTTAAAAACTTATAGAATATCACAAATGTTGAGCTGGGTACTTCCCTTCAACCAGCCTTGTGTTTTTCTCTGGGAAAGTCATTACAGTGATGTATGCCAACTTACCATCATGATTATTTTCCCGCAGAGCACATAAAAATAGCTAATACAGGGCTTCCCTGGTGGCGCAGTGGTTGAGAGTCCGCCTGCTGATGCAGGGGACGCAGGTTCGTGCCCCTGTCTGGGAAGATCCCACATGCCGCGGAGCGGCTAGGCCCGTGAGCCATGGCCGCTGAGCCTGCGCGTCCGGAGCCTGTGCTCCACAACGGGAGAGGGCACAGCAGTGAGAGGCCCGCGTACCGCAAAAAAAAAAAAAAGTCATATTGGGGAATTATTTGCAACTACTCTTTCCAGTAACATGTTGGCAAAAGAAAAATAGTTTTTCTCCAGTTTCAAATATGCTAAATGTTAAAAATGACACAAAGTTAAAACCCTATTTTCATCTATAGAATATAACCTTTTAAAATGACATTTAAACATGTTTCTGAAATACAAATAGATTATTTGAGTCCTATAAAAAATCTATGAATGAATAAATCAATTTACATTGTATTTTAAGTGTCATTTAAATAGTTAATTCTCAAACCAAAATATAATATGTAATTAAAATTTGTCAATAACCATGAAATCGAAAACTGCAAACTCAGACTAGTACAAACTCTCTCTCATACTCCAGAATAAGACACTATTCACATAAAACTACATTTATGTACACATAAAACTATGGTGGAAATGTTTCTGAATAACATGATGTAAAAGTATTTGATTGAAGTCAGAAGGCTTTATCACTACTTCATAATCTATCCAGGGATCCATAATTTTCTAGCCACTTAATCAATTTCCTATTCAATAATCTAAGAATAATAATAGCTGCCTTGCCTAACACATATGAGTCTTAAATTAAATCATCTGATTAATTTTCTTTCCAGTTTAAAATGTTTCTGACATACAGTGTCGAAAAATAATGTCAAACTCCACATCAAGGCTTAAAAGACTCTCAAAATCCCTTCCTACTTCACTAGCCTCATCTTCTCACCCTTTTTCCCTTCCAAGAACTTCTGTAGTCTCCCTTCACCTACATACACCTTAGGCTTTTGCTAAACATACATCCTCTGCCTGGAATATTTTCCATGCCTTGTCCATATGGAAAACAAAAATCTCATCTTGATTTGTAAATTCAGGAGTCACTTCCTTTTTAATAGTGTTCCTTTCCCTTCGACTCCAGAAGAACTGACCACTCCCCTTTATGCCCCACCTCTAGCATCTACAAACATTGTGTCATCACCGATAACATTTCGTGTCAGTTGCATTGGTGTGTGTTTGTTCCCCCTATGAGACTGTGAGCAGCTTGGGAGCCAAACTTTCTATGCTCTAACCTTATATCTTATTTTACCCTGTCCCCATGGGAAAATCTTCAGGTATACACTGGCCACATCCAGTGAGATATACTTACATTTCAAAGGAAAGCTTAAATGTTAAGATAAATGATGAGGTAGAGGCAAATGAAATCATGGAATGTAAAAAGAAGAGAGCTATGAGTAAAGACATCAAGGTACTTTCTTCTTTCCATCATTTTACATTCTACCTCTAAAGACCTAGACTGGGACCAATGCTCTGGCTGTAGGAAGTGAGAACCAGAACTGGGAGAAACATGTGCCTGGGAGATGCAGCAACCACAGTGAAAAAAACAGACCGTGGTCAACAAACTGTGGAGGTTGAAGTTGATTATTCAATAATAGAGCCAAGAACATTCATTTAAGTGCAAGAATTATCATTTTAGTATATCATAAATAAATGATCAATTTTAATGACTGGCTTGATAATGGAATGAAAAAGTCATATTTTACATTCAACTTCATTTTATGTAAAATCACATGTACTATCTCTATTTTTTTCTCAAAGGGAGAAAACAAAAATGAAAACAAATCTCTCAAAACCAAGATGCCTCCAGTTTCAGCTGAAGAGTCAGACACCAAATTTCAAGGTAAGAACCCAAATCTTCAGAAGAAAAACCTAAAAAGTAAAATGTATATTTCTCTGAAATGTATCGTCTGATGAAACACCCGTCCTTGACTAGGTAAATTATGTAGGGTCACACTTGAGATTATTTGAAGATCTGGATATTTATAAAAATTATTTCCTCATTCAGTCACTTATTCAATAGATGTTTTTTGTCACCTACCACATGCCAGGCCCTGTTCTGTGGGTTGGAGATACAGTGGTAAAGAATATGGGCCAAATTTGTGTTAACATAAGTGTATAGTGAACAATGAAATTTCAGGTAAGTGTTATAAAAACACTAAAATAGATATGGGTTATACATGTTTAAAGGTTCTGTTCTCTTCTCCCTTGAAATCTTATCTACTCCTAAGCCTACCACATTCACTTCTACATTGATGATTCCAAATTCATATCAGACCAATTTCTTTTTTAAGACCCTGTCCAATATTTTCTAAGTAACCACTGGACAAATATACCTGTATATTCTGCTGCCGTCCTAAAGAAAGCATGCCCAAAATTTAATTCCTTATCTTCCCCTTAAAATAAGCTCCCTCTCCTGATTTATTTCTATTCCTAGTTCTATTATTTTTTCAGTCTCTCAAAACCTAATTCATGTTTTATTCCTCTATCTAGGCTGCCTTATAAAGGAAATTAGTCACCAAATCTCCTTTCATAATGGCCCTCAAACCCACTTCATTCCTTTCCAATTCCACCACTAATACCATCCTTATTAGTAACTCATGCCTACACAACTCCCAGGCTCTAAGTGATCTCTTCTGATTAGTACTCTTTCACCCAATCTCTCCCCTTTTCATCCAGCCCCAACAGTATTAGCAGATTACTTTCCATTAATCATCATTTTGATCTCATGTCTCTGTTAGTCTCTTCTAAAGAGCCTTAAGTGCCTCAATATTGCCTGCAGGACAAAATCTAAATTACTTCATCTGACTTGGTAGGATCTAATGAAATCTATTACCAGCTCCTCTCTTATTTCTCCTGAGTATTAACACTACATTATCACCAAGAAAACATAAAAATGATAGAAGAATCACTAGAACAGAATATGCTACTGTTAAATAATGAAAACATACAATTATTGTTACAAAACTAGAGTAAATGTTTTTGCTTTTCATCTCTTAGACAAAGGTAAATGTATGATAATTTTTACTAGAACAAATTTTGGGGCTGAAGCACAATTGAGTTTTCACTAGCCAGAATTTCTATCTCTAAGGAGGAAAAATAAGAAACACGTGAAAATTACAAGCAAGATTGTAAATAAAGAAGCAAATCACAAGAAAGGTTGTAAGTAAACAAATTCCTCTATAGGAATATCCCCACAATCAAATACTGAAGAAATGGTCCCATTGTCATTATACTTGACTGCTCTTATTTAAAAGAAAAACAAAGAACCTATGTGAAGAAAATAACAGTTTAACAGAGAAGTGTAGAATAATCTTGAATAACTGGAGGAAAATAATATGTTCCCAGTTTGGAGGGTAACATTGTAAAGATATAGATCTATTTTTGTAAATAATTCATATTTCTATTTTCATGATCTCCTCTCTACCTGCTTTCAACAATATATTTTAAAAAACAAGGGAAGATGGGCTTCCCTGGTGGCGCAGTGGTTGAGAGTCCGCCTGCCGATGCAGGGGACGCGGGTTCGTGCCCTGGTCTGGGAGGATCCCACATGCCGCGAAGCGGCTGGGCCCGTGAGCCATGGCCGCTGAGCCTGCGTGTCCAGAGGCTGTGCTCCGCAACGGGAGAGACCACAGCAGTGAGAAAAAAGGGAAGAAAATTCACTTTAGTTTTCTTGATTTTATTTATTTATTTACTTATTTATTTGGAAGTACAGATCTAGGTTTTTATTGTTCTGATTAGAATGTAGAGAATACTTACTGTGTCTATAGAGATCAGGTGTTTTTTTTCACTTTCTTTTGCATTTTCATCTCAGCCAAAAAGACAGCAAAATAGTGTCTTCCAAACAGTCATCATTTACTTACATGAGGAGAAAGAAAAAAAAAAATAAATGTTCTGCAATGTTTTTCAACATGAATGCAGTTTAATATTACCTCCTAACTGATTACTAAAGCTAGGCTCTTCAATTGTTGGATTATCTGATTTAAAATGTTTACAATGATGTATCACTGAAAGAGAAGCATTTAATAATCATAAAGCCTCCATTTCTGATAAAAGTTCACACACATATATTACTTCCACAGATAGTAAGTCTCCTATACCAAGAGGATATAATAAAAAAATGTGTTCTTGACATTTTTTCCCTCCCACCTCAACAGAAGCAAAACATCAACCAAAAGACACCTCTCTTGATTCCACTTCCTCTTTGGCTATTGCCTCATTCCCATATTCTCCTTTAGAGTAAGACTGCTTGAAATAGCTATCTATACTTGTAGTCTCTGATTCCTGTTGTCTCTTTCTCTTTTTTATTTTTTTATTGAAGTATAGTTGATTTACAATGTTGTGTTAATTACTGCTGTACCGCAAAGTGACTCAGTTATACATATATATATATATATATATATATATACATTCTTTTTCATATTATTTTCCTTTATGGTTTATAAGATATTGAATATAGTTCCCTGTGCTATACAGTAGGACCTTGTTTATCCATTCTCTATATACCAGTTTTCATCTGCTAATCCCAAACTCCCAATCCGTCCCTCTCCCATTCCCTCCCCCTTGGCAACCACCAGTCTATTCTCTATGTCCCTGATTCTGTTTCTGTTACATAGATAGGCTCATTTGTGTCATACTTTAGATTCCACATATAAGTGATATCATATGGTATTTGTCTTTCTCTTTCTGACTTACTTCACTTAATATGATAATGTCTAGGTCTCTCCATGTTGCTGTAAATGGCATTATTTCATTCATTTTATGGCTGAGTAGTATTCCATTGTATATATGTACCACATCTTCCTTATCCATTCATCTGTCGATGGACATTTAGGTTTTTTTCATGTCTTGGCTATTGTGAATAATGCTATAAACATAGGGGTGCATATATATTTTTGAATTATAATTTTGTCTGGATATATGCCCAGGAGTGGGATTGCTGAATCAAACGGTAATTCTATTTTTAGTTTGCTGAGGAATCTCCATACTGTTTTGCACAGTGTCTGCACCAACTGACATTCCCACAAACAGTGTAGGAGGGTTCCCTTTTCTCTACACCCTCTCCAGCTCTTGACATCTTTTTATCAACAGCATTATTTAATCTTCAAATTTTTCAAAAGGAGTCGAAGGTTCTTCTGTAGATCATATAAGAATTTTCATTGCATACAATGAACTGTTGGTTAACAAATGGAGGTATTGAGGAAGAGAGAAACACCCTACAGTAGAAATCAAATCTGCATATCCAAAGGAAGAAAAAATCACAGAATTGTCAAGATAATTCAAACTATAATTCTGTTTTATTTTGAGTTATTTTAATTTTTTTATTGAAGTATAGTTGATATACAATGTTGTGTTAGTTGCTGGTGTACAGAAAAGTGATACAGTTATACGTATTTATACAAAAATAAAGAATATTTCATATTCTTTTCCATTATGGTTTATCACAGGATATTGAATATAGTTCCCTGTGCTATACAGTAGGACCTTGTTATATATCTATTTTATATACAGTACTTTATATCTGCTAATCCCAAACACCTAATTTATCACTCCCACAGCCCTTTACCCTTTTGGTAACCATAAGTTTGTTTTCTACGTCTGTAAGTCTGTTTCTGTTTTGTAAGTAAGTTTATTTATGTCATATTTTAGATTCTACATATAAGTGATACCATACGGTATTTGTCTTTCTCTTTCTGACTTACTTCACTTAGTATGGTAATCTCTAGGTCCCTCCATGTTGCTGCGAATGGCATTATTTCATTCTTTTTTATGGCTGAGCTGTATTCCATTGTGTATATATACCACATCTTCTTTATCCATTCATCTGTAGGTAGACATTTAGGTTGTTTCCATGTCTTGGCTACTGTTAATAGTGCTGCTGTGAACATTAGGGTGTGCATGTATCTTTTTGAATTAGTGTTTTCATTATTTCCAGAATTGCTGGATCATATGGACATTCTATTTTTAGTTTTTTAAGGAACCTCCATACTGGTCTCGATAGTGGCTGCATCAATTTACATTCCCACCAACAGTGTAGGAGGGTTCCCTTTTCTCTAAACTCTCTCCAGAATTTGTTATTTGTAGACTTTTTAATGGTGGCCATTCTAACTGGTGTGAGGTGATACCTCATTGTAGTTTTGATTTGCATTTCTCTAATAATTAACAATGTTGAGCATCTTTCTGTGTGCCTATTGGCTATCTGTATGCCTTCTTTGGTGAAATGTCTATTTAGGTCTTCTGCCCATTTTTTGATTGGGTTGTTTGTTTTTTCATTATTGTGTTATATGAGCTGTTTGTATATTTTTGAAATTAAGCACTTGTCAGTCACATTGTTTACAAGTATTTTCTCCCAGTCTTGTAGGTTGTCTTTTTGTTTTGTTTATGGTTTCCTTTGCTGTATAAAAGTTTGATTTGGTCCCATTTGTTTATTTTTGTTTTTATTTCTATTGCCTTGGGAGCCTGACCTAAGAAAACATTGGTATGATTTTTGTCAGAGAACGTTTTGCCTATGTTCTATTCTAGGAGTTTTATGGTGTTGTGTCTATATTTAACTCTTTAAGACATTTTGAGTTTATTTTTGTGCATGGTGTGATGGTATGTTCTAACTTCACTGATTTACATGCAGCTGTCCAACTTTCCCAATATTACTTGCTGAAGAGACTGTCTTTTCTCCAGTGTATATTCTTGTCTCGTTTGTGGAAGATTAATTGATTGTAGGTGTGTGGGTTTATTTCTGGGCTCTCTTCTGTTCCATTGATTCATATGTCTGTTTTTGTACCAATACCACACTGTTTTGATTACTGTCGCTTTGTAGTATTGTCTAAAGTCTGGGAGGGTTATGCCTCCTGCTTTGTTCTTTTTCCTCAAGATTGCTTTGGCAATTCTGGGTCTTTTATGGTTCCATATAAATTTTAGGATTATTTGTTCTAGTTCTGTGAAAAAATATCATGGATAATTTGATAGGGATCACACTAAATCTGTAGGTTGCTTTGGGCAATATGGCCATTTTAACAACGTTAATTCTTCCAATCCAAGAGGATGGTATATCTTTCCATTTCTTTAAATCACTTTCAATTTCATTTATCAATGTTTTATAGTTCTCAGCATATAAGTCTTTCACCTCCTTGGTCAGGTTCATTCCTAAGTACTTTACTTTTTTGATGAGATTTTAATATTATGAGTTATTTTATAATAGTGATTTTAAAGTATAAAATCTGTAGTTCTCACATAAAAATACAACCTTGATGGCATGAAACCAAGAATCACATCTTTGGGATTACAAGTTTATTCTTATTCTTGTTATACTCTATTCAAAGTGTGTTTGTAATCTTAATTTTTCCTGGCTGGTAATAAAAGGTCTTTCGTGGAAACTTCATTTAATAGAGGAGCTATTTCAGTGGGAAGGAAAAAAAATAGTTTCATTTAAATTTGTAGACTTAGCATGTCTTCAGAAACTTTAATAGGAATAACAGTTATATCTGAGATATTTTGTTTTGAAAAAGCAAAATTATTACTGTTTAAATATAGCCTCTTATATATGGTTGGTATTTCTGTGTTCTTCACTTCAAAACATGCAGGTGCAATGTCATAATATCTGCAGATGTTGATTTCTGATTATAGAACTCTTATCTTCTGCAGAGCCTGGTTTAATTTATATCTGCCATAGAAATGAAGAATGCAACATATTTTTGATTCAAATAAAGATAACTTACTAAAGTTGTCTTTTGATTACAATCATCTTTCTTAGGCTTCCACTTCACTTATATTACATTAAATGTTTCTTTAAATTAATGTTTTGGTACCATCATAGGATATGTAAATGACTTACCTAGTGATTTATGATGCCATAAAATGACTCTATTTGTGTGGAAGTGGATCAAAGTTAGTGCCCATAACTAGTATGGCTTGGTAAGCTCAATAATACCCCTCAAGGTATCCATACCCCAACTCCCCAAACCTATGAATTTGTTACCTTACATGGAAAAAAATTGCTGATGTGATTATAGTAAAGATCTCGAGATGGTAAGATTATTCTGCGTTATCCAGGGGGCCTCAATGTAGTCAAAGGGTCTTTATAAGAAGAAGGCAAAAGGGCCAAAGGCAGGAGAAGGAGATGGGATGATGGAAGCAGAGGTTGGATTGATGCATTCTGAAGATGGGGGAAGGGACCATGAACTAAGGAATGCAGGCAGCCTCTACAAGCTGGAAAAGATGAGGAAACAGATTCTCTCCTAAAGCCTCCAGAAGGAATGCAGCCTGTCTTAGACTTCTGACTTACAGAACTGTAAGTGAATAAATCTGTGTTGCTTTAAGCCATTAAATTTGTGGTAATTTGCTACAGAAATAGAAAACTAACATATATGGCTTTAAAATACTCCATACTTTCAAAGTCACAATTAAGAAAATGAAATTTTCAGTCCAAACAATCATACAATTAATACTAAAGGCAGTATTTTGTACTAGAAAAAACAGTTTGACACCCCGAATTCAAATTATTACTCTGCTACTTAACTAGTTTTGTGTGACCTTAGCCCGTCAAGATATTTAACATCTCTGACTCTTAGCTTGCTCGTGTATAAAATAAGGATAATACTGTCATCACTAGGTTGTGGGTATGAATTTAATTAATATACATAAAGCATTTAGCATCGAGGTTGGTAAATTCCAATGTTGATAGAAGTCAGATAGCTTAAACAAGGATCATGTATGCCCTGTCTAAAAAGCCAGAGGTCACTTGGCTCCTACCAATCGCTGCCATGTGGGGAAGAGGGTTATGTGCTGCCAGACATTTCATCTTCAGTCTAGAGAGACTGCAAATACAAATCTTAAGTTGAAATTTCCAAGTTTTTAAACGTTGACTTTTTAATGTTTAAATATTCCCTTATTTTACATCATTGAAAGAAAACTGAATTCTTGTCAAATTTAGCCCATACTACCATTCTGTGGCCTCTAACCAAGCACATGTAGGTACTCCATGTAGTTAAAACCTGTAGACGTTGACAGCCCTCGACAAGATGTTTTTAGTTATCCTCTTAGTTTTCCTTTCTTCTCCAGTCATGCTCTCCAGCCCAGACTTTGTGCTACAAACAGACTACAAGTGTGGGGTCCTCCCTGCACCTTCTGAGCCAAATAGCTCTCCACAGCCAAGATCCCAGCATGCCAGGTGCCAGGTTCAGCACAGTTACAGGTCTGCAGAGACATCCCAGGCCTTGCCAGTCCCCCACCATCTATCCAAATTGACCTAGCCTGCATCTCAGCCAACTCTTAGTTTGAACAGACATCCAGAGAGCTAAAAAACAAACAAACAAAAACTGCTCTAGAGCTAAAACTGCTCTAGAGCTAAAACTGCTCTAAAAAATAAATTATATTATTTTTTAAAATATAGACAGGAAAAAGGAGGGAAAATCCTAGCTTGTTTAAACAAGACACCACTCTTTAGTCCTTGGTAGTAACAATTAACTTATTCAACTTAACTTGTCTTATGTGGAATAGGAAAATGGGCAGACTGTCTACTGAAATTTAATTTACAAGTATCAGTAAAGGCTTCCCTATGTAAAAGCAAACAGCTTGACTGGCAGGCATGAGAGGAACTACCATGGCTAATTTTAGCAGTATAGTCCACTCTGTGACTATTGGTCCTATTCATCAGCCAAGGGTTAAGGTGGGAATATAGAAACTACATCAACAAAAAAAAAAGAATGAAACTTTTTATCAAAATTACTCAAGCATGTTTCTCTGCTTCATCCCCAGAGAAAGTCTTATACAGTATACAATTAGAATTATAGAACTCAATAAGAAATATTCATTCAAAACTAATACCTAATGTGATGATGAACAAAAGAAATGAGAAATGAATAAACTTGGCATGTGAAATTTCTGAAAACTTAGTCTAGAAAAAAGATAAGTAACATGGGCTTTACAGTTTGAAACGATGAAGAAAATTCCCAACCATGCTGAGCTGGCAAGAGACATAGGCATAATCAGGGCACCTTGGGTGGCAAGGGCTCATCATAAGAAAACTTGTGGATAACTGGAACTGAAAAAATGTTCAGGGGATGGAAGCAGCCATAGGGACTAATTACTGTCTCTGACTCTTGTTCACAGTCAACATGGCTTCGTTTCTCAAGACTGTTGTGTTTCTCTCTATATTTCTACTCTGGACTGCTCTCTTTACATCTACTCTTTTCCCAGTCCATATTCCAGAAAGAGCAGTTTACCTGACTTAGATAAGAACCATTGTTCCCACGGGACAGAGCTTTCATGGTGACCATATATATCAGCCACCAGCCAGCATGGATCGCTACCTTCTTCAGGTCAGGTGCCCAGCTGTGTGCATAATCAGGAACCATTCCTGCATGTGATACAGCAGAGATGGAGAGAGCAATATCAGCTAAAAGGAGAAGTTAGGCAGAGAAATCATACACTGTTTTAAATATCAAACAGAAGAGGAGACTATGATAAAATACCTCGGTGTCCACTTATTTTTTAAACTAAAAACTTGAGACTCTAACCAAAGTGGGTGTTTTCACTTTTTTTCTTTTCTTTTTGTTTTTGGATAAAATGCCATTTTTTTTGCAGTTTGCATGATTTAAATATATTTGTGTAATTCAATTACATCAAACTCTGTGTTTTTAGGCTTCTTTCTGCTAAAGAATATATCTGATTTGTGGGAAATCGTATTCTGCTTTCCTGATCCCTGGACCTCTTTTAAGTAAATAGAAGTTCCTGTATGCCCCACATACATCAATGCTGTGTAGACCTGAAGGAGTTAATGTATATTTTTTTTAAAAAAGATCATTTTAATTTACCCTAGTCTGGCTGGTGGAACACTTTGTATTTATATTGCATTTTTCTTGAATGGAGTCTTTATCTAATCCTCACAGAAATCCCCATGACAAAAGTATTCCTCATTTTATGGATGAGGAAACTGTTATAGAAAAGCAACTTATCCAGAGTCACCCAGAGAATTAGTGATGTTAGGATTAGAGCTCTCTCTTCAGTACCCAGCACCAGTAACTCACCACATTCATTAATACCTGTAGGTAAAACGCATTTTCTAGATGAATTAATCCCAACAAAAGGGCTCTGAAACCAAGCATGCCATTGAGAGAGGACAGGATTCCTTGATCCTGACACAGTACCAAATCTACCTTGGATGGATCTGTATTCTTTTTGCTTTGCAGTTATTCATTTCTTTACTTGTGATGATGTACCTTAAAGTAAAATCTGCCTAAATGTAAAAATTCCTCCAGGACTTTTTAGCATGTTAAGGCTGCCTGGAGGAACTCTAACCTCTGACTAGGTTCAAGGATCCCATCCTAGCTCTCTTGGCACAGGCTTCTGCCTGTACACCTCCGGCAATGGGGTTTTCGCTGCTTCACAAAAATGTATGTTTCACTGTTAGACAAGTTGAGTTGTTAGAACGTTTGGAGTTTTGTTTGTTTTTCTGTTTTGTAAACCCCATTGATGGATCCCTCTTCTGCCTTCTGGAATACATGAAATAATTTTATTTTCCTGTCTATGTAACAGCCCTTCAAAGAATTGGAAATAACTGCTAGGTCGCTAGTTAGTCTTCAATACCCTAGCTAAAGAACATAAGTTCCTCAACCATTCTTCTAATAGGATGATTTCCAGAACTCTCACCTACTCTGATTCCTTCTAGGTTTTTATAGATTGCATGAGCACTTCTTAATATAAAGTACTCCATTTTTCTATGCTATGGCATTTAAGGCACTCCATCAGATTCCATTGTGTATGCACTGCTACAATATTTGTCAACTTCCTCCATGTCATTTGACAATCTACAAAGATGTAATAAAATTTCAAGTGTGATCAAGGTGCTGTAATTAAAATTCTAAGAAAACATATATTCTAACAACTACAAAATTAATCACAAGCTGAGTCAAAAATACAATCTTGGGTGCCAGAAAATAATCATTAATCATACACTTCTTAAAACTGTGTTATTCATTTTTATAACTCCAAATGTTCATTCATTAAGATGAAAATAATAGTATCATTTATGCCTCTAATCAAAGTACTCAGACTTAGTCTTTATTAATTCATCTAACATCTAGCACTCAGGTATTGTTGGTGTCTAATAAAAGGAGATTTGTTTTTGAGACAGAGCCCACAATGTATTTGGTGTTTTAAGAATTAGAAATTTAACTAAGTGATATCATCACCTGCGCGAGGTAGTCCAACCAGTGAAAGCATTTTTAGGTCTTCTTTTTACATTCATCCAAAAAAGGGCCAATTGAACCAATGCCTAATTAACAACCTTATTCCCAAATTAATTTATTTCTTTAAATCCCTCCTTTTCCAGCAATTATTTAGTGCCACTGATAAAATGTGGAAGGTTAATGGCTTTCTGTATCAATTATTTCCTCTCTTAAAGAGGAAAGCATGTGTTTCATACCTGGACAGGCCTCCACCATGTGCAGTACCAGAGGGTCAAACAGTCTGAAAGTGTATTACAGAGGCCCAGAGTGAGATGCTGCCAGGCTGGAGACAGAATCAGCCAGATGTGTGGAGAGCAAACTCAGTACTCACTCACTCTTGCACATTCAATAAAAGCAACCGTATCAGAACACTTTGATATCTGCCACGGGCACACATTCCAGGGAAGAATTTGACCAAGTGCACTGATGTGATCTGGCAATTGCTACACAATGTGCAAAGAGCACAGTTGGCAGAAAGACTTATTCTATTCATTTGGGCAACTGCAAAAAAGGGAATCCTGCTGTCCATGTGTGAAGCTGGGAAGTACCATGCGCAGTTCACAAAACTTTACCCAGATGCCAAAGCAAGATTTGCCATGTATTTTAGATTTCTCTTTCATGATGAGGATGATGTAAACAATCTGACCATCTGTTCCCACAAACAAATAACATGCTGCTTGGATAAAAAGACACCCGTACTGACTATAGTTGATGGAGATCCTTTTGTTTTAAGTCCTCATGGGTATTTTTTCAAGTTGTTCTGCCTTGAATCCAAGAATGGAAATAACTGGTTTCTCATCTTCATGGGAGTTTTTAACTTCATGGTAGAATCACAGATTGGAATCTGCCTACCAGAATCACCTAATTCTGAAAGTGTTAGTGTTCAACTTTTTAAATTGCTTTGCCTCACTCTTCTACATTGCCTTTGTCCTGAGGAATATGAAGCTTTTGCGTCAGAGCTTGGCTACTCTCTTGATTACCTCCCAGATCCTTAACCAAATTGTAGAATCTCTTCTTTCTTACTGGTTCCAAAAGAAGCAGCATGTGCCAGTGAAGAGGAAGGTGCAGGCTTTAAAGGCAGACATCGATGCTGCATTATATGAACAGGTCATTCTGGAAAAGAAAATGGGAACTTACTTGGGCACCTTCGATGATTACTTGGAGTTACTCCTGCAGTTTGGTTATGTGAGCCTTTTCTCCTGTGTTTACCCACTGGCAGCTGCCTTCGCTGTGCTAAATAATCTCACCAAAGTTAATTCAGATGCCTTAAAAATATCTTCAAATGCCCATTCTAAGAACTTTCAGCCAATATTGGTGTATGGCAGGTAATTATTTGAGAAAAAATTATTTCTTTAAAAAAAAACAAAATGAGGCATTGTGATTTTTTTTTAAAAAAGCTATGATAGAAGATTTATTTTATAATAAAATGCTTATCCACAAAGCAAATTAGGCTATAATTAATTTCTAAAATAGCCTAGATTTGTCATAATAGAGCATCATTTTAGAAGGGCTTGGTAATGTCTAGAGGAGACCTGGCAAGGTGTGAAGATCTACTTAAAGTTAGTTTAATCCAAATGTTATGAGAATAAACAAAGATTACTTATTAGAATGGAAGAAAAGAACTATTGCAAAACAATTGGTCATGTAATTGGTACTAGCAGAAAAGTAACACAGCAAATGTAATACATATGCTGTGGCTTGAATGAGCGATGGAAGAGGACGATGCAGCTTATACCCATGTGCCTCTATAAGAAACAGTCACTAAAAGCCTCTTAAGGAATACTCTGTTTTACAGATTCTGCCTGTTTTATATTCAGGAGGGTTTTTTCTGAATTCTTTTACTCATTTTTTCATGTTCTATTTCAATCCTAATATTCTTTTGGGGACAGGTGTCCCTAGAAATGTATATGTGCACAAAATGGCTCACAGCATTTTTTTTGGTCAGACTCCTTTGAGGAGCTCATGTTAACCCTAGATCTTCTCCATGGAAAAAAAATGCATATACAGCATACAGTCTCAAGGGTTCCAATCCATGATTGTACAGGACATCCATGGCCAGAGGTTAAGAACTCTGCTTTAAAATATTGTACTGTGATTGCCCCCAATATTTGTAGATATAGGAAAAAGATTTGGCTATCACTTTCTTAGGCAGCAATACATGGAACAATTGTCAAAAATCTGAAAAGTGATTGAGGAGGTGGATAAAAAGAAATGGAAAAATATAGCTTGATCCAAATACACAGGGAAAATTCTCTCATTTCTATCAAAAGCCTCTTAGTAAAAAATGACATAGGGAAAGTGTGTGTTTCCTATCTTCCAGCCCAAATTATTATAATTCCAAAATAAATGTAGATAAGAGATGCAAAATGAAGAAAACTGTCTTGGGAAATTCAGGGGTTTATTCTTTCTTATTCATAAATTTTTTTAACGGTAAATAATGACTTGGCTTTATGATTCACTTTATTCTTGAAACATGTTCCTGAAAAGTTCAGTATATTGAAAACTTTTAGATGGATCATAGAAATTTTCATATTAAAGGACTTGTATGGTGAAAACTTTTGTAAAGTAAGTGATCATCCCCTGATTTATCAGTTTTGTAAACCCAGACTTTCAATACTGTGTTGGCTTAAGTTTTAAAAATTATAATGTACTACAATAAAATAAGAATTATGATTTGGGCTTTCATTTCAACTTTCTAAGCACAGTACATCCAATTAAAAATAAATTAGAAACTGTGGATAATGGATTAAATTGTGTTCATTGTATTTCTTTGCTCCCTCTATATTTTCTTTTTATATTAAGTAATTTATTTTCATTAAAATCTTCTCTAAAATCCAAATATTTAGCAGTGAATTGATTATTCTCTGGGTAAATTACAATTTAAACTATGTTAATTGGAAATTATATTTGTAGGTTTGAAGGAAAAAATTTAATCCTTGTACTGAAAATGAAGCTAGTACATATTAGTTTGCATTGCTTCTTCAGAAAAGATGTCACAATGGAAGGCGATCAAAGGAAAACTAAAGATTTTTATCAAAAAACAAAATTAGAATGCAAAATTTGAAAATAATGTCAATGACATCATTTCTGCCTATTTTATTTTTCTGAATTTTATGATGCACCCATTTCAGCCATAAATTATACTTCAGCAGAACCAAAAATGCCCTATGAATGATGGCTCCTTATTAATCTCAGCCTTGCTAATGTCAAAAAGAAATATACCATGTGAAAATTTTGTTGCACAATACACCAAATTTAAGCACATTTTTTCAGCAGTGTGAAGGTGTCTGCAGGTTAACTCCTCCTGCATAAGGTCTTACTTTGTTTAGAAGAATCCTAGGGGAGGTGTTCCTGAGAAAACTATTCTGGTAAAACAAGCAGCATCTCTGTAACTTATGTTGTCCAATATAGCTGTATTAACAGTGGCATATAGGGACTCCCCTGGTGGCACCGTGGTTGGGACTCCTCCTGCCAATGCAGGGGACAGGGGTTCGATCCCTGGTCCACGAAGATCCCACATGCTGCGGAGCAGCTAACCCCATGTGCCACAACTACTGAAGCCTGTGTACCTAGAGCCCGTGCTCTGTAACAAGAGAAGCCACCGCAATGAGAAGCCCGTGCAGGGCAACGAAGAGTAGCCTTCGCTTGCGCAACTAGAGAAAGCCCGCTCACAGCAACGAAGACCCAATGTAGCCAAAAATAAATAATGTTGTTTCTTTTCCATAGATAAAACCTGCGAGAAAAATACACTCGAAGACAAGACCACAAACCCTGACTCTCAAAATCCAGCAGAATCAACTGGAACAAAGCCAGAGCAGAAGGAAATGCGGACTGGGAAAGAAGGCCTAGTCAGGTTAGAACTCAATAAAACACATAATACCGCACTCAAAAATTCAAACACCTATCCCCCACTTTAGCTGAGCAAAGATCAGGAGAACTACAATAGTCACATAACACAAGGGACCTGGGCCGGAACTAAAAGGTTGTTTCTGTCCAGTTCACTGTTCCTTACCAGCCTGCCATGGCCACTAACCAGGATCTCTAGGCAGCCATTTGGCCATAGGCCATAGCACACCAACAAAAACATCGTAGTCACATGTCTGAGTCATTAGTATCAGCTTGAAAACAGCTTACATATTTACTAGGCATGAATTTTTTAAAAAGGACTTGAAGAGAATGTATGATTCTTCTCTGAATTCACAAAGAAATGGCTGTTCCAATTCTGTAAACATTTTATTGTTCCAGAAGATTGATTATTATTTCCTTTCATCTGCTAAAGAAAGTGTGGTATGATAACCAAGAATAATTACAGAAGCAGATAATCTTTTTGCCACTGAAGGAATACAGTTATATAAATACTTCCTACAAAATTACTGTAAATATCACAAAGGAGATGGTAATGTCAGTGTGAATCAGTGAATCCACAATAAAACCCAATGAGAAGCTCCTTCATTTGGCCACTTCTTATCATGTTTATGTGCCTGCTGATCCAATTTGAATTGCTTGACTATAGTTAATATAATTGCAGTAAGTGTACTCTTCTTATTTAATAGGCAAGAAGAGTTGTCATCTATAAAGAAGTTAAAAGTACCTCTTCCTCCCCCTGACCCCCCATTCCCACTTCTCTCTCAGCAGCTCTACTGTATTAAACTATGTGCTGCCAATAGGTGTCACCATGATAATCTAGGACCCGGTGTATTAGGTTGAACAATAGGCATCAGAAGAGTGCATTTTCAATAAGCATATATTTGACTGTATATGAAAATAAACACAAGCTCACTCTACCACACATACAAAAAAAAAAGTTTGACAAAAATTAAGCCTGACATATTATTTAGGCCGAGGGAAGGTACTTAAACTCTGAAGTAAAGATTACACTGTCACAACTGGGGTAAGTAATTATATTATTTCTATAACTGTTGGTGTTTACAGATGATTTACAGTCCTGTTAGTGAGTCATTGTTATCTTTACTTCACAGATAAGCAGCCAAGGCACAAAAAGGTTAATCAGTTTGCCGATAATCATAGGTCAGCTCTGCCAAGATCAGACTGCAAAAGACTCAGATCCCTGAGTGGAACTTTTTCCTGGCTCCCACCAATACACTCACTTTTAATCAACATCTTAACCTTCTGAACTGATCTCTCTTTCTAGCATTTATTTTAGTATATTTAATTTTTTGTAACAACCAGGGTGATACATAGGTTTTCAAAGGACTGAAGTGGAAGCCATAACTAACATTTTTAAGGATGTATTCTTCTTAACCCAGTATAGTACTTTCACTCTTCTGAAATACGAAAATGCAAACATTCCAATTACGCAGAAAATGGGTCATATCTCAAAAACACAAAACTCCTTGACACAGACTTGTATGCTTCCCACCTGTTTTACTTTGTCTTCCCCAAAACACAGTTCCTTCCCTGTTTTCCTATCTCCCTGTTCCAGTCATACCTGTCCTATTTCAGACTCTTGTACTCATGAATTGATTATTCTCTGGAATGTTTGATTATTCATTCTGCAATATAGGTAGCAAAGTTTCTTGAGAATTATTGACAAACTGAGTAGACCCAAGTTAGTTTAAAGCTCTGGCTTTATGGCTGGCCACACTTCTCAAGATTGAGGGAGAACCAGCTGCATGGAAGGAGCAACTTAAAAGGGTCACTGGAAGTTCCAGTGTCACTTTTGACTAATATTACTGGGAATCTTAATTTCCAATACCATGGAGGACTTACAAAAGCCTTCCTGTTTTGATTTCATGGGTATCAATGGTACCACATCTTGAATCCTAGAGAGCAGAGTTTCTATACATAACTAGAAAATATCAATGATAAAGTAACTTTCTATTAAAAGTGTTATTTCACAATACTCTCAATGAGTAAAGATGATTTTGGTATTTGCAGTTATTAAAAATCAACAATTTTAAATTTGGGCAAGGCCAGGTTTTAAAAAGCTCTTTCTCCTTGAAAAACATTAAGGATTTGATTGATTGCAGGCACTAAATACAGATGCTGTGTTGAGCGACTGATTCTCACTTCAACCTTTTGAAGTAATAAAAAATGTTAATTATTAATAAATAAAATTTAAAGGTAGGTTTTTTATTCTAAGCGCATTTACATTATCCTCTGACCTAAGCCATGGCTTGAATAGGAATTATGTGTTTAGGATGATCAATATGTATTGGGGAGAATGCATGTTGTGGATTTTGCAGTCTCTGTGTGTGAAGTGCAGTGTGATATTATTGATTATGCCTTTAGTTTCTGTCACACTCAGCAGAAGATAGGCAGAGGTAGATACCAGGAGAACCAACAGGATATAGATATATAGATATAGATATCGCAACGATATATTTTTTTAACAAGATTATATATATAAAGAGATTTATTATAAGGAATTGGCTCACATTATTGTGGAGGCTGGGAAGTTCCTAAGATCTCCAGTCAGCGAGCTAGAGACCCAAGAGAGCCAATGATAGTTCCAGTCAGAGACTGCAAGTCTCAGAATCAGGAGGACTGATGGTATAATTCCAGTGTGAAAGCTGCAAGCTGAAGACCCAAGAAGAGGCAACGTTTCATTTCGAGTTTGAAGGCAGGAAGAGCTTATGTCCCTGCCCAGTCAGGCAGGAGGAATCCCTCTCACTCATGGGAGGGTCAGCCTTTTGGTTCTATTCAGGCAGGCTTTCAACTGATTGGATGACAACCACTTACATTAGAGAGGGCAATCGGTTTTACTTAGTGTACAGATTCAAATGTTAATGTCATCCAAAAGCACCCTCACAGACACACCTAGAATAGTTTTGTTTTTTTGGTTTTTTTACATATCTGTTGTATTTTATTGCTTTGGCACAAAGACTATTGCAAAGTGCACAAGGAAAGATTAGCTATGATGTAATTTTCAGTTAAAATGAGTTTCTGCTTATAACATAAACAATTTTCTAGAGGGCATTAAAAAAACAATTATCTGAGTCATGTAAAAGCATTTAACTTTTTAAAAAAATATCTTTATTAGAGTATAATTGCTTTACAATGTTGTGTTAGTTTCTGTTGTACAACAAAGTGAATCAGCTATAAGTATACATATATCCCCAAATCCCCTCCCTCTTGAGCCTCCCTCCCATCCTCCCTATCCCATCCCTCTAGGTGGTCACAAATCACTAAGCTGATCTCCCTGTGCTATGCAGCAGCTTCTCACTAGCCATCCATTTTACATTTGGTAGTGTGTATACGTCAATGCTACTCTCTCACTTCATCCCAACTTCCCCTTCCTCCCCCGTGTCCTCAAGTCCATTCTCTGCATCTGCGTCTTTATCCCTGCCCTGTCACTAGGTTCATTCACCTCACTACATATAATTCAATTTCACCTCTTTTTATGGCTGAGTAATATTCCATTGTATATATGTGCCATATCTTTTTTATCCATTCATTTGTCAATGGACACTTAGGTTGCTTCCACATCCTGGCTATTATAAATAGTGCTGCAATGAATATTGTGGTTCATGTATCTTTTTGAATTATGGTTTCCTCAGGGTATATGCCCAGTAGTGGGATTGCTGGGTCATGTGGTAGTTCTATTTGTCATTTTTTAAGGAACCTCCATACTGTTCTCCATAGTGGCTGGATCAATTTACATTCCCACCAACAGTGCAAGAGGGTTCCCTTTTCTCCACAGCCTCTCCAGCATTTACTGTTTGTAGATTTTTTGATGATGGCCATTCTGACCGGTGTGAGGTGATACCTCACTGTGGTTTTGATTTGCATTTCTCTAATGATTAGTGATGTTGAGCATCTTTTCATGTGTTTGTTGGCAATCTGTATGTCTTCTTTGGAAATATGTCTATTTAGGTCTTCTGCCCATTTTTGGATTGGGTTGTTTGTTTTTCTGATATTGAGCTGCATGAGCCCAGAATAGCTTTTGACCAAATACCTGGGGACCCTGTGGCCCAGTCAAGTTAACACATAAAATCAACTACCACACCATCTCTATTACTCACATAAAGAAACTGAAAGTTTTTCTGGTGCTAAAATGCAGTCTTTTCTCACCATTTCACAGTCCTCTCATCTCACCTGCAATGGACTGAATGTTTGTGTTCCCTCAAAATTCACGTTTTGAAGCCCTAACCCCCAATGTGGCATTATCAGAAGATGGGATCTTTAGGAGGTGGACCCCATCATGCATGGAATTCGTGCCCTTATAAAGAGAACCTAGAGAACTCTCTTTTCCTCTTTCTACCATGTGAGTATACAGCAAGAATCCTGCAAAACAGAAGACAGCTCTCACCAAAACCCAACAATGCTGGCACAGTGATCTCAGACTTCCAACTTCCAGAACGATGAGAAATGAATTTCTGTTGTTTATATGCCACCAGTCCATTGTATTTGTTATAGCAGTCTGAACAAGTAAGACATCACCCAACCCAGCCTTACCCAAAACTCTTTAACATAGAGCCTCAGTACCCTTGGGCATACATAATAATGACCTTCTTCTTCATCATGTCACAGAACAGAAATTCTAATGTTAACTATTTACAAAGTCGGGCATCCTGTTTATAAAATATTCCCTTGTCTCAAATATTGTTTTGTAAGGATACAAGAGTATGGATATATGCCTAAGCCAAATTCACATATTATGTCTATTTAGCTCTTTATATAAACACAAAAAGAAGGGGTGAGTAAAGTTGACATTATTATTATAAAGATGTGAATTTCATAAAACAAAATCACTTCTGTGATTCTGTGATTTTTTTCATCCAACTCTCAATAAGATTCTAAATAGAACCTAAAACTAATTTTCTGGCCACAGTAATAATATTTATCTCAAATACATGTCAGCCCAGGAGGAGATTTCTTTTCAAGATATCCAAGTATTACATATCCACATTCCTGACTGGAATCCATTTGTGTTAAACTAGCTTATTTATTTATATATTTATTTATTCTTTCTTTATATCCTTTCAGAATGTTCTGTAAGTTGTTTATCCAGGGGAAAAATATTCTTTGCAAATCTTCCCAGAAAAAAGCAACCAATTCATTATCTTGTCAGATGAATCATTTAGCTTCTGAAAGACATGGGGTTCAACCCTGGAAAGTCCCATTGATGCCATTTGTCCATTACTGAGAAAAACAGCCTGTTTCTGGCATTTCATCTCAGCACATTCTTATTTTTTAGTATAAAAAAAGTGCATTTTGATGGACACTAATGAATAGCAAGCAAAAGATGTGTTTTGCCTGGAAATGTCAAATAGCTATGTCTGAAAAGGAGACAGAGTTGAACGCCTGATAGGTTAAGTGGTTAAATGATGAACAAGCGAGTGAAAAGTTCAATGCCCATGACTGGGGTGCACTGCAAGACTGACTTTTACAGTTATAGTATATGGCTTTTCATCACCATTGCTACCCATAATGCCAAGAAGGAAGGTTATTTCTATGAATAGTCTTCTTTGTTCATAATAGCAATCAGTCTCTATTTGGGTGGTTTTAAAATAGGCAGTCATATCACAGCAGGAACAATGAGAGCAGAATAGAATTCAGAACTTATCAGCACTCATAAACACTGATGTGTTTTGTCTTGTAGCTAGAAAAAGCAAGAATCACTGCCGTAAAGATGCTTAAAAATCCATATGTGACTTTATAGTTGAAATAGAAAAGGAATGTCAGCTATCAAGTTTATAAAAATAAAATACAATTTATACTATAATAATTTATAAGCATGTAAAAAAATAAAATCAGCTACACATGTGCTAATTCTGTGGGATGCATAATAAAATATGATGCACTATTATTTTTAGCCCCAAATTAGAATTTTCCTCTATGATAAGCAATACTTTTATAATTAGGCATTGCAAACACTTTTAACAACAGATTGGCATCTCATTTTAATAATGATTGCTAATTTATATTTCTAGCAATATGGCAGACTAAACATTTGTAGAAAACTCTTTGGGGAGAATGTAATGAAAACTACTAGGTAAACTATAAAACCTACATTTGAATGCATACTTGAGCTAGTGAAAAATAAGTTCTACTGAAAGAAAGTTTCAAGAACTAGTGTTTGCCCTGAGGATTTTTCCAAACTCTACAGCCTAAATCTGAGTTGAAATGTGTCATTAGTGAAACAAAACCTGGGATTAAACTGGATGCAAAAAACAGGTTGGAAACTCTTTCATAAAACTGGGATTCCACAGGGTAACCCACTGGAGGGTAAACTACTTCTCAGAGGGAAACAGCTTGAGTAATACTTGCCTTTGTCCTGGCTTTGAGTGGGAAAAATGGAAGAAATTTAAAATTGGGGGTGAGGCAGGGGGTGTGGAATGAAGGAGGAGAGGACAGAGGAGGGAAGGGGCAGAGAAGAAAGGGACGGGGAGAAAAGGAAGGGGAAGAAAAAAAATTCTTATCCATAAGCCAATATTCAAATAGACCTAGAACCAGAATTCTTATACTATATATATTCTGAAAAAGAAATGAGGCTAAAAAAATTTAAAACAATTAAATTTGAGAGCCCAGACATCTGCCAGAAACCAACACAATCTGGAAGAAAACAAACTTTAAAACCACATCTCAAAATATCCCTATTGATAAAGTTTCAATTAACATGAACTCACAGTCAAAAATTACTAAACACGTGAGGAAATAAATCGCTGTGAACAAGACAACAGAAACAAAAAACTGCAGAATCAGACTCTTGAAAACCTACAGATGATGAAATTATCAAAAACAGTATTCTGTATAAGTATGTGATGTATATTAAAAGAAATAAAAGAGAAGATTGAAAATAAGATAAGAAACAACAAACCAGAAATTGTCAGAATTGACAACGTATTTCTGCAAGTTAACTGAGAAGAACATCTGGAAATGAAAAATATAATCTCTAAAATTAGAAAGTCAGTGAGCTAGACAGCAGATTAGACAGAGTTGAAGAGTTAGCAAAGTGGATGACAAATCTGAAGAAATCACCCCAACTTCCACCATAAAGAAAAAAGATGGAAAATATGAGAGATTAAAATTAAGAAGTGTGGAGGAAAGTATGAAAAGGTACAAAATGCATATAATCAGAATTCCAGAAAAAGATAATAAATAGAATGGTGGAGAATCAATATTCAAAGAGATAATACAATTGATAAAAGGTAGTAGTCCTCAAATTCAGTAAGGCAAATAAATCCAAATCAGCATAAATAAAATGAATTATCCCTAAATATATTCTAATAAAACTTAAAAGTACAAAACACAAAAGAAAAAGATTTTTTAATTAACCAGAAAGTAAATACAGACCACATAAAATAGAAGTAAACTAACAAACATCTGACTTCTCAACAGTAATAATGGAAACCAGTAAACAGTAGAATGGCATTATCAAGATTCTAAAAGTAATAGTCAACCTGGAATTCTATACCTGGTGAAATTATTGTTCAAAAAAGAGGGCAGGGCTTCCCTTGTGGCGCAGTGGTTGGGAGTCCGCCTGCCAATGCAGGGGACATGGTTTAAAAAAAAAAAAAAAAAAAAAAAAAAAGAGGGTAAAGTGTAGATATTTTCAGTCAAGCAAAACTGAAGGGAGCTTAGAAGTTTTTTAACATATACTTCAGGAAAAGAAAAATTATCTGAGGAGGAAAGACTCAAATTGGGGTAGTCGGGGATCAGTCAGGAAAAATGAGAAGTAATTACTTCAATGAGAAGTAATTAAATACAAGGAATTCTGTAGTTTAAAAATTTTTGTAAGAAGTAGGAGAGCAAAGTTCAAGGGTGGAGACTGCAACACAGAAATCAGAAAAGTGCAGAAAGTAGCTGCCAAAGCCACAGCTGCCCATTAATTTCAAAGCTGGAGACTGGCAGTAGAATATAAAGTCTGAAGAAGGTTCAGAAGATCTGCTGCTTCTAAGGAAGTATGCTCTGGTCTTCTGCCAGATGACAACTGAATTGTGCCTTCCTTTTAACTTTCAAATCACCTACAAATGTGTCTCATTGGTGGAATTTAAATCAGAACCCTCCTATCAAGGGATTCTTAAAAATAAGGTTCCCAGGCTTTCAGCCACTGCAATAACATAGGAAAGTGTAAAAAGGAACAGAAATGCCACTGATTGCAAATAGACAATCCAGCACAGAGATTCAAGAAGAAATGGGTGGAGAAAATGACAAGCATGTGGATCAATAGAAATAAACATTAACACCATGAAATAATTATAATAATGTCTAAACTGAGGGTAAAAAGTGAGATGGCACTAAACTATTCCCTCTACAGTAGGGTGATTGGCATAAAAAAGAATTAAGAATTTGATAAATTTTAGAACTTCTTAATTAAACATGCATGTTAAAATATATTTGAAGAACACTAATTTAATTAAAATAGAGTATTTAACCTCCATACACTAAACTTATATGGTTTTAATATTATAAGATGATAGACGAGAGACAGAGAGAACACGGAGCAATTCTGTCAATTACAAAATGAAACTGATGATTCCATGCTCCTAGATGGATGATTTTAAAATACTTCTTTTTGTTTTTTCATAGACTTAACATTTAAAAATTCATTAAGGATATATTATATTTGAACAACACAACTGACAATTTAAATCTGAAAGAAATTTAGAGAACCCTTATATACAGTAACTGAAGAATAAACAGTTATTTCAAGTTTACTTAGAACATTACAAAAATTCACAATATACTATATCAAGGTACAATGTAAAATCTCCCAGGAGCTCTTTAAAAATACAAATGTTTGTGTTCTTCCCCCAGTGATACTGATTTCATTGGTCTGGTGTGGGTTCTAGGCCTTAGTGTGTCTGAAAATCACTCCTCAAGTGATTCCAAGGTCCATCCAGGACAGAGAACCATTTCACTAGGAGTGACCATTTCACAAATTGAGACCTAAAGTAGGTCTTAATAAATTTTAAAGATTTCACATTGAATATATTTCTAATCACTATGCAATAAAGTTAGAAGTTAATTTTTTTTAACTAAATTTTTGAAAAATCTCACATAATTAAAATTTAAATCACACTTTTAAGTGGCCCTTGGGTCAACAAATACATCATTAGTGAAATTAGAAAATATTCAGAAAGGAACCACAATGAAAATATTGCACACCAAACTTATAGAATAATAAAGATATTAACAGGTATTTGGGGTTTTTTTCTTTTTTTTTTCTTTTCCTTTTTTTTTTTTCTAGAAAAGTTGGTTATAAAATTTCTTGGAAGAACAAACAAGCAAACATAGCGAGGAAAACGCTGAAAATGGAGTTTTTAGAGTAATGTAGGTGGTAAAGTCCTACCAAATATTAAAACCTATTTAAAAACCTCTGTAATAAAAAAAAATAGTGTGGCATTGGCATATGAATAGCTAAACCAATAGTATAGAGAATACAGAAATAGACCTAACTGCATATAAAAATGTAGTGTATGATAAAGTTGGCATCTAAAATCAGTACAAAAAAAGTAGATTTAAATAAGTGGTATTAGAGTAACTGGATAGCCGTATAGAAAAAAAGTAAAATTGGATCTGTCCCTCATGCAGCACACAAGGATAAATTCCCAACGAATCAGAGATTTAAATGTAAAATAGTGAAACAGCACAAGTACTAGGAAAAGAGGTTCAAATCCCTTCATAACCTGGAAAGGTACATTAATTCCCAAATTCAAAATTCAGAAGCAAAAAAGCAAGAGCTTAATACATTTTACTATGTAAAACAAAAAAGCAAACAGACAAAAACTTTTCATTACAAAAAAAATTATAAGCAAAAAAAAAAAAAAAGAGACAAAATCAGCAAAATACCCAGATATGAAAATTCTCACTGCTATTTTCTTTGGGGATTGATTATTTTATTTGGGGATTAACAGACATTTAAATTTTTTCACTAAGATACTTTACAACTGTTAATGACTCAATCAAGTTGATATCTTTGTGATATGTTACTACCACTATTTTATTTTCCTCTTTTTAAAATCTAATACCAGAAGTACAATGTACTTACCTAATAGCATAGAGCAAAACCACTATGTCATGTAATCCCAGGAGTAAAATAATAATCCTGACACTCAATACGGTGCAATCTGAAAGTCCATCTTGACCTCAAAAAACAGTAATTATTAGTAGTGTATATATATTCATATATTATATATAATATAATATTCATACCTTATGTATACATTATTCATATACATATATGTGTATATTTGGTGACAAATTACCTGCTAAAGTCTCCACCTGTGCTTTCTACTCTTAAAAGTCATTAATATTGTGCCAGAAATTATATGTGGCACATGAGGATGAAACAGACCAGTATCAGAAGGATCAAGAGTGATTTACTAGTAGGCAGTTAGACATCAGTCAGCAGACAGAAGACAAAAATAGTAAGAATATGCGTAGTTGCCTTGAGAGAGGAACGAGCCTACAGACACAGTTTGTGACCCTATTTAAATCACTTCTGACATGTCAGTTGCCTGTTGCCATAGAAAACCAGAGCAGACAGAATTTGTGTCTACTTTCTTTTTTTTTTTTTGGCATAGAGAGAAGGAAAATAGACAAATTTTGTATTATTTTATGGCACCTAAATTATGACTTCTAAAAAAAATAGATCTTCTTATTTACCTAGTACAGTGAACCATAGAATAATTGGTGGATTTTTTGAAAGTTTTTAAAAATTATGCAAGTGGACAAATTCAGATTACTATGAGGCAGGCAAATAATACCCATGTATAAAGCACACGGGATATGGAAACAACAGAGCGAGCAAGATGATAAGAGACAGTAGAAGAGGGGATACCGAGGTGAACTGGAGTGCACCCAGGGATTCCTCCTTCCCTTAAAGAGCCAATTCAGCTGAGAGATGCCATAGGGAAAAATGAATCCAGTGATGCCAGTATTATCTGATTTTTTTAAGAAAACCCCAAAATGAATACTACCAAAATAATTTGAAATTCTTTTAAACTATAGGCCAAACAAAACACAGCTACCATCTCTGCCTTAAAAGGGTAGGCTAGTTCTAAACAAGTTGACTGTTAAAAAAATATAATTCCATTATAAAATTAGAGATGTGGTCCACAGGAAAAATATTCATTATTGCTGTTCCCAATGTGAAGCACATACAGAGAACAAAATCAAAACTATAAGAATATTTTGTGGATTATAATTAATAACTTTGTACATTTCCTTTCAGTATTTTTGTTATTTTTAGGATTTGGGTTTATACTGTAGTATTTTTTTAGATATTATATTTTAGTTATTTTAGATATCTTTTGTCTGATATTATTTAATAAGCAGTCTTCCATTTGAACAGCATGTTTTTATAGCCAGTCTCTTTAATGCATTCATAATAGTCCAAATAGCATAAATAGCAAGAGCCTAGAAAAGAGGTTTTGTTGATTCTGTTTGAAAGTTAATTGACTGATGGAAGTTGGAAGATTTGGTTAAAAAAAAAAAAAAAGGTAAAATGGAAGCCCCTAATGTGAGAGAATAACTAGATGACTCATTGTATTTTTTAAAATCTTTATCTCCTTGGGAAAAGGAAAATGATGGGTCTGCCTAGGACTGGCATTAGCAGGAGACAAAAACATGACGAGACAAAGGAGTAGAGATGAAGGAGGGGGTACCTCCCTACCTGGTGACAGCAGCAGACAAAAGAGCTGAATCACCTGAGAAAGGAAAAAAAAGAGTGTCCCACCTAGTGAGAGACAATTTCAGCCATGGGGAACAGCAAAACTAGCACAGTGATTTGCAGCATATCGGTTCTCAAAAAGCAGCAAAAATGCTATGCAGATAAGCTGAGGGGAGCAACCCCATAAGCAACCTAAAAGTAAGCTGGCCTGTGGGGATCAGGATGGGAAATGGAAGTTTATCAGACACCCCCATACTCTCTCCACACTTCTTGAGGAAGGAAGGTACTTGAATGTTTCAGCAAGTCAGCAAAGTTATGGGGAATTGCTCATTAACTAGAGTGGGGCAATTGCCAGAGAGGTTGACAATTTTATCTCAAATGTTTAGCACAGGGTCTGGCACTTATTATATGCAGTTGAAGATAATTGCTTTGTGAATAAAACATTGTATATTTTACTCTATTCCAAGTAGATTTCAAGAAGGGGGATCACAAAGTGAAACATATATATATTTTTTAAATTTCTGATAGAAATTTTATGAGTACATATAGTTTAATGCCTGAAAACTGTTCTCATTTTAAATATAGGAATCTTTTCAAATATGGCTGTTTTCACTAATCATGATATGTCTTGCCAGTTTTTCCTTTATCTTTATATGAAAGGTAATGTTTTCATTTATTGTTACCCTTTTCCAGCAACCCATAATACCCAGTTTGTTATATAATGTGGTAAAAAATGCAACTGAGAGCTTACATGTCTTATAATTCTATACCAATAAATGTTCACCCTAATTCTGCTGAAGCAAGGAAGAGTTTCACAACTAGTTTATGTGCCAACCATCAGCTAGGTAAATCGCTTCTACCTAGCCTAATGATTCATTTTATTCTAACTTTTTTTATGCAACTGTTTACCAGAGCCCTTATCTGGGCATCCAGTTCACAAAAACAGGCCTGTTTTGAGCCCTCCCAAACCCTGGTCATGGTAAGGCATTGACAGACAGTAGAAAAACAACTGTACCAAAAGGAAAAAGCGGCAAGAGGACAAGCCAACAAAACAGAAGCCATCAGAAGTTCCACATGCTTCCACCACCAAGTGTAATGTGTGTCTGGGTCTGTACCCTTCTAATTAGCCTTTGCTCCTATTACAGTGGATGAGCTGAACACACCATGTTTCAAGGCGGATTCCTCCAGGAGTGCCCATCCCCCTCACCTACTCAGGACGTCACTCGGGCAGTGTTCCCTTTCTCTCCCTCACCACCTCTCTGTTGGATCATTTCTATAAGCATCTAAACATGTTGTAGCAGTTCTCACATTTAAACAACAGCAACAAAATGCCCCCCTTCGTTCCACGTGAGCATCAGCTATTGTCCTACTTGTCTGCTCCTCTTACAGCAAATCTCTTCAAACCAATTACCTATATTCACTTTTTCTATTTCCCCTCCTCCCAAGTCTTCGTGACCCTGTTTCAACAGGAATTTTATTCCTTCATTCCACCAGTTTTTTTTCCTACTTTTATGAACATTTTTATTGATTTTGTCCACTTTTACCAAAGTCAGCAATACCTCCTATGTTGCCAAAGCCAATGGCCAGGCCTCAGTTCTGCTTTTTTCCACCCATCAGAAGCAATCCAGGGTTGATCCCTCACTCCCTTCTTGAAATACTATCTTCATTTGGTTTGCCAGATGCCTGTCTCTCTGATTTCTGCCCTACCTCAGTGGACATTCTTCTCACAGTTCATTGATAGCTCCACCTCATCTCCCCAACCTCTAAACTGGGAAAGCCCCAAGCACACTCTTCAGACCCCTCCTCTGCTCTTCCTACATTCTCTTAGTATGTGATTTTATCTGGTCCTATGGTTTTAAGCAACACTGATACCCTGATGATTCCCAAATTCATATCTCCAGTCCAGATCTCTCCCCAGAACCTCAGTTTCACATACCAATTGCCTACTTAATATTTCCACTGTGGTGTCTATTTGACATGTCCAAAACCAATCCTTAATTCCCTCACTTCTTCCAAATCTGTTCCTCCTACGTCTTCCCCTTCTCAGTAGAAGGCACCTTCATTCTTCCATCTGCTCAAAAATTCACCCCTTTTTTCTCTCATACAGTACAGCCAATCCAATAGCAAATTCTGTTGGCTGTTCCTTTGGGACATATTCAGAATCTGACCACATCTCAGCATCTCACACACAACTGCTACAATGTCTCCTAATTGGTCACCTAGCTTCCACTGTTTGCCCCCTATAATCTGTGTTCAACAGAACAGCCTGGGTGATTGTGTTGAAATGCAAATCATCCCTTTCTCCTCCAGATTCTCCAGTGGCTTCCCATTTCATTCTAAGTGAAAGCTGAAGTCCTCATAAAGGCCCACAGGTCCCTACATTATCTCCCCTGCCACCAACCTCTCCACTGCTGTTCTGACCTTAGCTCCCACCACTTTCACTCTCTCACTCTGACCCAGCCACACCCAAACAGGCTTCCCTCAGATCTCCACATAACTTCCTCCCTCACTTCTTTCAAAGTCTCTGCTTAAATGTCACCTTATTGGAGGGACCTTCCCTGACCACCCGATAGAAAATAGCAGTGTCTTTCACTTCTCCAACTCCCTTACCCTGATTTTTTTTTCTTTGTTGCATTTACCATCACCTGACATAGTCTGTATTTTTTAAATGTCTATGTTGTCTGTCTCTCCCTACCAGAAAGTAAGGACTTCATTACGTTTACTTCTATATTCCCAATGCCCAGAAGACTCCTGGCATATAGTAGACATACAATAAATGAATGAATGAATAATTGAATGATTGAGATCCCCAAATTATATAATTTTGGAGGGAAGATAATGCTTTTCCCATAAATATTTACTTCACTCTTAAAATTCTTAAATCTAAACTATTGTCAAGTTAATTTCTCTTAAGTGACTGCACATCTTCTTCCATGAATATATTTGATCAAGCTCCATGTCTGATTTCACAAAATTTTTATCACAAAATACCACCAAGTCTTTTCCAATGGCTCATAGCAAATTCACAATTTAATGTGCTTTTAAGCTATTTGGGGTCAAAAACAAAATTGGACCCTCATGCTTTAACTGATTCCACAAGTATAAGAAGTAGAAGTTATGATTTGATTTCCTCTCTACAATTGTTGGTTTCAACTGCAATCATTCTAATGACTCATGTGACAACCAGATTTTGAGAAGGCACAGTAATCCGGAGGTGATTGCACTCGGTAGTCACCTCCAGAGTCTAGGACATAAGTTAAGACTCAAATGAAAGGAAAACAATGGTTTAAGTCTGGACTTCGGTAGGCATCTGTCTGTGTAACAAAAGCACCAGGCTATGGGACACAGTAAGCTTTCTACTCAGGGCAAAGCTAATTGGAGAAAGGTCTGCTTCTCTCAGGATTAAGATACAAATGGTGGCCACATGAAAGAGCTCTCAAGGCTGTTGCACTTTTCCCCACTTGGAGCTCAATGCAGTGTTTTTCTCCCACTAATGAGCAACGCATTTACTCACATGCTTTTAAAATTAGAATCAGGGGGTATCTTTTAAAGTAATGAATGTTTTGCTTAAACCGTACCAACATGTGTTTTGAAAGGAACTGGAAATGTAACATATGGTTCATGTAGACTGAAACAGGCCTTGTTCAGACATTAATCTGAGGGGAAGAGGGGCTGTTTGCCTAGTTGGCCCCCTTAGGCACAGCAATCTTTACTCGATCATCAATGTATTCTTCTTAGATCAAATATCTGGTTTTAATGGAACCTGACAAAGTACTTCACTCCTGACTTTACAAAGACAATTTTGAGAAGATTCACTGAGGAATATAAACTACAATATGGAAGGAACTGTGTTCTGATTCACAGGCAATTTATGCAGGCAGCCACAATTAAATTACCGTACTTAGCTCACTATTAATAGAGGGCTTCAATAAAGTTCTGAAGTTAACAACTCTTGCTCATCAATAACTTGGTGAAAATTTAGCCAGGTTTAACAACCAGTTTCTGTTTTGGTTTCTTCAGATCAGCATCTGGTTCTGCATCTGCCTGTTCCTATTCCATGTCTCACTATGTCCACAGCATCTGGATCAACTCTATGCATTGGGACAAATACAAATTTAGCAGGCCTAGCATTTCACCATCTCACTGCCCACTGGAGGCCAAAGCCTTTGGTGCCGTATGTAAACCATCTGCAGCTTCGTCCCAGAAGCTCAGGCTGTAATTTTTCTCTGAATCCTCATACGCTCATGTCAGGTATGTCCCTGATATCAACCAGCCCTCAGTATTTGGATTTGACAGTCTCTTCTGCTTGCAACCAGAGAAGTTTTTCTGCTTTTAAGGGCTTATGTGATTAGACTGGGCCCACCCAAATAATCTCCCATTTTAAAGTCTGTAAACTGCCAAACTCCTTTTGCCATTAACAGAACATATTCCCAGGTTCCAAAGATGAGAGCACAGACATCTTTGGAAGGGCCACCTTTTCTTTTATTCACACCTGAGGTTTATCCACTCTGGAGAATTAAAAAAGTTTACAGACCCTCAGCATAATTTTGGCAGGCAAATAGAGTAAAAGACTGAACAAAAATTAAACAATGACAATGAAATCTTTCCAAGACCTGAGTTTTAATTGGCCAAAGAAAAAAGCTGCCTACTCACTGATAGAAATACATATGAGAATTCTACTCAAAGCAAAATACTGGCAAACAACTTCAGCAGATAATTAGAATTCCTAGGCAATTTGCTTCTTCCAAGATGCTTTTCGAGAGGTATGGGGAGGAGTTTATCGTCTGTGGCTTTAAATGCTTAGACATGGGCTAGTTTAAATTAATTTCAAGTCTAATTTTAAGTCTACTATGTCCTTAAATGTAGCTGCTGATACCACATTTCTAGTTCCTGGGATGCTAGTGACCCCTGAATTAAGGAGACTTATTACCCCTTGTCATTTGCTCATACAAATGATCCCCCAAATTTAAAAAAAAACAGATGGTGTTTTGAAAATCCTAATGCATTTTTCCATTGTAACAATGTTAAAAGTAACACATGCAAGGTAGACCTACAGAATTCAATTTAGATCATCATTTATTTAAGACCAGTGCTACTTGAAAAGGATTGTAGAACTAATCGTGAGAAATTGTATTCTGAGTTCCAACTTGGAACACATCACTGCTAGGGTGCCCCCGACACAGATCTCCCATCTCAACTCCCCGCAGTGGATCAAATCACCTAGAGAGTAGCCTCCAGGTCCCTGATGTGGTTCCAAAGCCTGGTCAGAAATTCCTTCAGAACAATACCTTCAAGGAAGTGGCAAAAGGGACAAAGCTTTCGTCTTTTGGCGCAAGGCAGAACTTCCCACCTAGGCAGCTTCAAATAAGCCTAATTTCCAGTGATTTACATTTTTCTTTTCTTCTCTACCAACACTTTCCTTGGCTCAGTGTCTGAACCAAGTTTTCAGTATCCCTGCTTAACAATATAGGAAAATACAGCTTGACGATCTGTTTTCCCCTCTCTCTATCATTAAAGCACAATCCTTTAATAACTGACAGAAAGTTTTCACTGCTAGAAACAGTAAGACGTCTTAATTTTTATAGCATTTATTCTTTTTCATATTTTATACATTTCCACTGTTGGAAATCTGAAAAATAGCACAAACTAAAAGTAAAAACCACTCATAATCACAAGAGTCAGATATAACACCAGAGCTACTCACTCTTTGTTGAAAAATACAAATGAATGAATGAACAAGTTCATAGTGTAAGACCAAAAGGAGTTTTTACTCCGTTATACAAGCTCCGTGGCAGTCTGCAATAGTCTGCCTAGCACTGGCTCCTACTGTACTGTGGGCTGCTGAACCAAAGCATGGATTGTTAAGAAAAAGAGGCACAGCAGCAATCAGTCACAACAAAGCTTGAACTTTACTCAGAACTGCCTTTGAGCAGCAAGGTTTGCACCCAAAAACATGCACATACACTGCCCTCTAGTGCCCATCTACCAGATGTAATGCAGCAACATGCGTTATTGGAATAATTGCAAAGCTGAAAAAAGATCAAATAAAGCAATGACTAAGGGGTAGAAGAAAATGATTAGAAAAGAAATTAAATCGCGTGCACTCAGCGAACTTCTATTATGGAAAAATAAATGATCAAAAAGCTCTCGTTTTCTCCTCCTCCTCCCCACCCCATCCCCACCCCCATCTCTCTTTACCAACCCAATACACACATACACACTGTTTTTCATTCTGACCATGGCTGTAAGTGGAAGGAAAAGGATCTTGCAATAAAGCTATGAATTAAGAATTATATTTTATTTATAAATATTTGTTGTATGTGAAGGATTAAGTAGCCTTGCTTAAAATAGAAATCTGATTAATAGAAAAAGAATGACATATTAATGGAAAATGAAGATGACATCATAAATTACAAGAAAAACGAAAGATTATTCAAAGAATTGTGTTAGGTGGTGCGCTATTCTGAAGAAAGGGAGGTGTATTTAGATCCTCACATCAGTCCAAGGAGCCAACTAGATTTCAGATGCATGAAATTTAAACCAAAATCAATTTTCAAAAATTATGAGAAGGGCTTCCCTGGTGGCGCAGTGGTTGAGAGTCCGCCTGCCGATGCAGGGGACACGGGTTCGTGCCCCGGTCCGGGAAGATCCCACATGCCGCAGAGCGGCTGGGCCTGTGAGCCATGGCCGCTGAGCCTGCGCGTCCAGAGCCTGTGCTCTGCAACGGGAGAGGCCACAACAGTGAGAGGCCCGTGTACCGCAAAAAAAAAAAAAAAAAATTATGAGAAAATTAAAGTGAACTTTTATCAAATACATGGAGAACTTTCTATGCTGGAAGAAATGACAAAGGAAAATGTGGATAATTTAACTATCAAAATTAAAACTTCATTGTTTAAAAAAACTAGCAGGGACACAATAAGCAGAGAAATATTTACATTTATATAACATACGAAAAGCTCATACGAAAATATAAGAAACAGAATATGACTTCAAAACTGGCAACTAACAAGTAAAAATGACTTACAAGTAAATGTGAAAGCATTCACCTTGAGAGTAATCAGAAAAGTGCTAAAAAATGGTCTGTTGGAAATGGTTCACATATGCAATATTTTGACATTAAATAGTCTTAATTCTATTGTTTATTTTTTTAAATAAGAGCCAATTAATTTATAATTAAATTATTAACACAGTAATATAAAATCATGATGAAGATGATTTTTAAATTCTGTTATAATTTCCAATATGACATTAAGGTGCAATAGTTGGAATAGGAAAAGAGGTTTAACTTGAGAGGAACTTAAAATATGCTTTCAAATAAAAAAATAAATTACAGGAGTATTCTACTTCACTAACTTTCAAAATGTAAAGCTGTACCCAAATGATCACCTCCCCTGTCATTGATTACTTATTTTTAAAAAACTAATATTAGCTGAGAAAAATTAACCCAGCACCCAGGACAGTAAATTATATGCCAAAGTAGATGAGGAGACAATAAATAAGGACTGTGGGGTGGAGGACAGGGAACACAGAAGAGCCCAGAATGAGAAAGTTTGAGAGAGGAAAAGAAGTAAGAGAGAAGAGAGAAATACCTTCAATGACAAACTATCACCTTAGTTGTAAACTTGCTGTGGTCCAGAGTGACCCAGTGTTAAACTGTGAAGTAGCTGAAATTTATCATCATGGTCCATAGAGGCTCTTGACTTCGCCCTGGTAGTGCTTTTTAAACTTACTTTCACCCTCTTCACCATAGTGAAAATCCCAAGCTCTTAATACTCTCTCCATCTAACACCCTACCCCTTCCCACTAACCGCTACCACTCACCCCATCATCTACACCTCCATGCCTAAGTCTACTTCAGGAGATAAAACAATCTTGGTAATTTATATCTTAACATAAATTATATAATACTTTTCCAAAAAAAACAAGTTGACCCTAATTCTAATTGTGGAATGGAAAGATTTTCCCCTATTAAGAAATTTTGAATATCATCGAACATGAGGGGAAGCGCTAGGAAGGGAAGGGAACAAAGGAATTAAACAATAGGCAATTTTTTCCTCTCTTTCTAAAAAGATGTCCTTGACTCAATCAAAGCCTCCACCCAGTACAAGCTTGAAATATGCTTTCTATTCCACTCACTAAAGAGAATTACTTACCCTTGACTATAAGGTCATAATAATGCTCACACACAGGTAGATTCAGAAGCATCATTTGCCCTGATAAAAATTATATTTATATTTAATTTCTGAGGAACATCTAAATAACAAATAACATTTAGAAGAATCTTCAACTATAACTGATTTGAATCTGCTATATAAAAATATGCACATGTATTAATTTTCAAAGAAGGGTATGATGTAGAATGTGGAAGCTATAGACCACACAGTTCTATGTTGGTCCCTGGCAGAACTCTAGAATGGATTGTTAAATATGAGTTTTAGCACTTAGAAAATAAATGACGCTCCTTAGATAGCAAATGTGGGTTGCTAAAAATCAAGTCCCATTAACCTCATTTTAAAAAAGAATTTGACAGTCTCTTTTTATATCTTCTCAAACAAGATAGGGAAGTGTGTTCAGTGAATTCATAGTTCTCTGAAAAAGTATACCTACTAAATTTTAATAAATGAACCAGTATAAATCTGATCTCTAATGACATAACTAGAGACTCCATGTGTTATATTGTGCGGGTCAACATTTTTTTTCAGTGATTAGGAGAAAGCCATAAATGATACAAGTCCCAAATCTATAAATGAAACAAAATAAGACAGGATAGCAGATACAATTGTGATTGGGTAAAAAAAATTAATAATAACAGATTGGAATAATAGATTAAAACAAATGAAACTAAAGGAACTTGATTCTTCTCTTCAAACTTTCACTTACTGTTCTTATAGTCTTGGACAAACCTCTTAGTTTGCTAGAACCTCAGTTTCTTCATCTGAAAAGGAGGATAATCACAGGTAGCTTCATTCGTGGGGTTGTTGTGAGAGTCAAATGAGGAAAGAATCGTAAAAACCATTTTAAAATCATGAACTGCAGTTCAAATATTCTTTTGAAATATACCAGAAAGAAATGTAGAGTTCCTAGTAGAGGTTTTAAATATTCAACCACTTGAACACAGATTGAGGGAGAGCCACTTAGGGTGGGAGGAGAGGCAAGACAGGTGAAGAAGATTAAGAGGTACAAACTATTAGTTAGAAAATAAATAAGATACAACGATGTAATGTACAGCACAGGGAATATAGTTGACATTTTATAATAATTTTATATGGAGTATAATCTATAAAAATATTAAGTCACTATTATGCACACCTGAAACTAATATTATATTAAGTCAACTATGCTTTAATAAAAAAAATCTCATCAATAACAGAACAACCAACTCAATTATAAAAAGAAAACGGGGGGCTTCCCTGGTGGTGCAGTGGTTGAGAGTCCGCCTGCGGATGCAGGGGACACGGGTTCGTGCCCTGGTCCGGGAGGATCCCACATGCCGCGGAGCGGCTGGGCCCGTGAGCCATGGCCGCTGGGCCTGTGCGTCCGGAGCCTGTGCTCCGCAACGGGAGAGGCCACAACGGTGGGAGGCCCGCGTACCGCAAAAAAAAAAAAAAAAAAAAAAAAAAAGAAAGAAAATGGGCAAAAGATCTTGTACAGACACCTCATCAAAGATAAACAAATGGAAAGTACTCGACATCATTTGTCATTAGGGAAATACAAATTAAAACAAAGAGATACCACTACACACCTATTAGAATGGCTAGAATTCAAAACATTGACAACACCAAATGCTGACAATGAGGTGGAGCGATAACGACCAAATGTAAAATAGATAGCTAGGGGGAAGCAGCCGCATAGCACAGGGAGATCAGCTAGGTGGTTTGTGACCACCTAGAGGGGTGGGATAGGGAGGGTGGGAGGGAGGGAGACGCAAGAGGGAGGAGATATGGGAACATGTGTATATGTATAACTGATTCACTTTGTTAGAAAGCAGAAACTAACACACCACTGTAAAGCAATTATACTCCAATAAAGATGTTAAAAAAAAAAAAAAGAACTCTCGTTCACTGCTAGTGGGAATGAAAAATGGTACAGTCACTACGGGAGACAGTTCAGCAGTTTCTTACAAAGCTAATCATAGTCTGAATATATGATCCAGCAAACACACTTCTTACCCAAATTTACCTGAATGAGTTGAAAACGTATGTCCACACAAAAACCTGCATACAGGGGTTTATGGCAGCTTATTTATTTATTCATAATTGCCAAATTTTGGAAGCAAACAAGATATCTTTCATTAGGTAAATGGATAAACTGTGTATATCCACACAATAGAATACTATTCAGTGATAAAAAGAAATGTGTAGTCACTAAAAGTCATAGAGGACCCTTTAATGAATATTGCTAAGTAAAAGAAGCCGGTCTGAAAAGCTACACACTGTATGATTCCAACTATACAACACTCTTCAAGGCAAACTATAGAGACATAAAAAGATCAGTGTTTTCCAAGGATTTGTGGAAGGGATGTAGGGATAAACAGGTAGAGTACAAGGGAGTTGTAGGACAATGAAATTACTCTATATGATATCATGATGATAGATTCATATCATTATGCATTTGTCAAAACCCACATAACTGTATAGCACAAAGAGTAAATATTAATGTAAAATATAGGCTTTAGTTCATAATAATATTTATTCATCATTGTAACAGATGTACCACACTAATGCAAGATGTTAATAATAGGGGAAACGGAGGGTGGAGGGTGGGGGAGAGGGTTAGAAGGCAGGAGCTCTTTGTACTTTCTGCTCAATTTTTCCGTAAACCTAAAACTGCTCTAAAATATGGAGTCTTTGTTAAAAAATAATGATAATAAAATCTACTAATTAAAAAATCTTCCCTTTTTGTTGTAGATAAAAACTACAGTCAGCTTAACCCCAGTAAGCCAGAACTTCTGGCTCTATGAAGAACAAGAGTTCCTAACGTGTGAAAAGAAGAATAGTGTCTGCTAGCAATTTTTTTAGCAACATGTGAACTTTGCTAAATCCTAACAGTTGAGGTGCTACCCTTTGAAAATCTACTAAAAATATATAGACATTTTCTCCAGAAAAGTATGTATGCACATTTTTAAATTGTATGCAATTTCAGGGCTTCAAGGAATTTCTGAAACCAAAAGAAGAACCTTTAAATAATCAGTGAAGCCTAAGTAAGTTAAGAACTTTTACAGGAGTATACTGAGCACATAACTCCATAGTTCCCACCTCTATACTTTTTCTCATGCTATTTCTTCCACTAAAATGCCCTCCCCACCTCCCTTCTGCTAGGTCACCAATTCTATTATCTAACCCCATAGTAACTAACCAACTTTACACCCAAGTGCCACCCAAAACATTTCTCTGCTGGTCTTCCCTTGAGGTCCCAGGAGACCCATACTCATTCATATCTTCATGATGCTGTTCACTCTTTTACCCCCTTAGTTTCCTCCATTACTTAAACCCACATACTCTTCAAAATCATCTCAAGCCTATCTGCTCTCGAAGCCTTGTCTAATCATTCCTTTATCACACATTGTGAATGTCACACAATTCTGTAAATATGTTAACAATTATAGGTTTTTATACTAAATTATTTAAGAACAAGTAATGTGACTTACCTTTTTAGCATATCACGATAACTATTTCATAATAGGGACCCCCTAAACATTCGATCAGTTCTCCTTGGAGCTTAGCACACTGTAATAGAAGGTAATATTGTAATGTTACAACACTAGTAACAATTAGTTACTGAGTCATTGAATGAATTGTGGACTTTTTAAAAAAATGGTTGTGGTGAAATTCATACAACATAAAATTAACCATTTTAAAGTGAACAATTGAGTAGTATTTAATACATTCACAATGTTGTTCAACCTCGACCTCTATCTAGTTTCAAAACATTCTCATCACTTTAAAGTAAATCTTTTACCCATTAAACAGTTTCTCTCCATTTTTTTTTCTCCCTCATGCTCCTAGCATCCACCAGTCTGTGTTCTGTCTCCATGGATTTATGTGTTCTGGATATTTTGTCTAAATGGAGTCACATAATATGTGACCTTTTGTTCCGGGCTTCTTTCATTTAGTATAATGTTCTCAAGGTTCATCCTTGTTGTGGCATGTATCAGTACTTCATTGTTTTTCATGGCCAAATAATATTCCACTGTATATATGTATATATATATATATATATATATATATATATATGTATATACTATAATTTGTTTATCCACTCATTCACTGATGGACATTTGGGCTATTTCCATCTTTTGCCTCTTGTGAATAGGGCTATTATACAGGCTTGTACATGTATTTGTTTAACTAACTGTTTTCCACTATTTGAGGTATATACCTAAGTGTGGAGTTGTGAGCTCATATATTAATTCTGTGATTAACTTTTTGAGGAACTGTCAAACTACTTTCCACAGCAGCTGAACCATCTTATATTCCCAATAACGTATGAGGTACAAGGGTTCCGATTTCTCCATAACCTTGCCAACACTTATTTTTCATTTTTTTAAATTAAAACCACTCTACTGGATTTGAAGTGGTACCTCTGGATGGTGACTTTAAAACATTGGACGGTTTTGAACACATCTTTAACATCTGTAGAGGTAAATTCACTGTGAAGCTAATAAATCTTATGTTTCAGAATCCCTCACTGAAGACTGTGTTGAAATTAGAATTCAATTTTCTATTTTTTTTCATTAAAAGAGGCCTATAAATTATGTTTCCAGCCCCACAAAACTTGAATTCTCCCTGCACACAAGCAAATAAGAATATCTACTGTTCAAGAGCATAACAACAATATCCCTATCTCCAGCTATGGTGGTGTATTCTTTTGCTTTCAAAGTCACCGTGCTTGACTTAAAGCCTTTATGACAAATAATCTTACCACCTGAGAAAGATGTTTAAGAACCTAGTATTACAGGTAGCATGACAGAAATCATAATAATCCCAGCCACTTACCAATTGCAGGACACCCTGAGTCCAGCTTATTGCTAGAAAGCCAAACATAAATCTCTGTTTCCAAAAGGGTACACACACAGTTCTGCTGACAATTACCTCTTCTCAAATACCAAATTAAAAAGAACAGAGCCATAGGGAGTCTGCAATATTTTAAAGCCATAATCTCTTTTACATTACTTCTGCATTTTGCTTGTAGCCAATAAGGTGATTCTGTCACATTCACTAAGAGGAATCAAATTTATATGACTATTGATGTCCCTGATTTACATAAAAATCTGTGATGCACATCCAAGATCTGTACTGACTACAAATAGATCAAATGGCGAGCTCCCTCAACGATGCTTATATGATTTATGAGTAAGATTTACTGCTGTGTGCTGTTATGCCCTTCAGAAACTAGGTTATTTGAATTGAATATTCAGTGTAATACAGTATGTGACAGACTATGCAAATTATTTGCACAAGACATGACATGGTAAGTAATTTTGACTGTAAACCTTGATTACCATGTTCATCAGGAGAGTGGCCTGCCTCTCCAAAAAGCCTTGGAAATTTATGTTATTGTCCCATATGGTGTTCTTTGTTTTCCACATTTTCCTCTTAAAGGTCCAAGTGTATTCCCATAGTTTATCATTTATTCTCCCCTGTAAAATATTCCCTTTACCTTACATATAAGCAAACTAAGTTTAAGTTAGTGTCATTCAATTTTAACAAGTTCACCTTCCAGTTCATTTTGCTAAAATAGGACCAAATGACTAGATTCTTACTCAGTTGTGTTGATGTACTCTGAATATTCTCCACTTTTTAAGAGAAGTAACTCACTATAAGACTAGTTTGGCTTCTTAAAATCAAAATACTTACCTTTCACAGATCACCAAACATTGAGTTCTAATTATTTCCATTTTTTTTCTTCTACAGTTCTGTCAAAATTTGTTAAGAATCTTCTATCACTTATTTTCATACATGGTTTTTTAATCAGATAGGCTGGGCCTCAGTTAGTTCATCAAGAAAGGGATATAATAAAGCCCATCTCATTGAGTTTTGTGAGAAACATGTGTGATATTGACACAGCTAGCATTCAAAAAAAGTTAGGACTTTTCCCCCTTCCCTTCAAGAAGAGAAAATGGGTGCTTAAGCAAAGGAAAAAGTGTGACTTCTGCCAACATTTACAGATTTAAGCTTGTAAGACTACTCTCATGGAACAATATTTCTCAAACTTTACTGTGCATACAAATTATCTGAGGAGCTAGTCAAAATGCAGATTATTTTTCAATAGATCTGGGGTGGAGCTTGATATTCTGGGTTTCTGAAAAGTTCTCAGGGGATGCCAATACTACAGGTCCACAGACTACTCTTTGAGTGACAAGGTTATAAAACTCCATGTTTCTACCTAAGTATGCTAAATGTAACTAAGCAGATAACTTCCTGTTTTTTTATTTAATGAAACTTTTAATTTGGGATAACAGTAGATTTATATACAGTTATAAGAAATAATATAGAAACCTCCCATATACCTTTCACCCAATGATAACATCTTGCAAGCTATAGAACAATAGCACAACTGGTATATTAACATTGATAATCCACTGATCTTACTCAGATTTCCCCGGTATTACTTGTACTCATTTTACTCAGATTTCCCTGGTATTACTTGTACTCATTTGTGTGTGTGTGTGTGTGGGGGGGTGTGTGTGTGTGTGTGTTTTATGTAATTTTATCACATATGTAAGTTCACATATCCGTCACAAATGAAGATACAAAAGAGTTCTATCGAGGATCTCTCCTGTTGTCCTTTATAACCACAAGCACCTCTCTCCCTACCCAGCACCCTGTCCCTTCCCTGCCCCCTGACAATCACTAATCTGTTTTCCAACTCTATAATTTTGTCATTTCAAGAATGTTATATAAATGGAACTGTCAGCATCTAACCTTTGGAGACTGGTTTTTTTTGTTTGTTTGTTTGTTTTTGTGGTATGCGGGCCTCCCTTTGTTGTGGCCTCTCCCGTTGCGGAGCACAGGCTCCGGACGCGCAGGCTCAGCAGCCATGGCTCACGGGCCCAGCCGCTCCGCGGCATGCGGGATCCTCCCAGACCGGGGTGCGAACCCGGTTCCCCTGCATCGGCAGGCAGACGCGCAACAACTGCGCCACCAGGGAAGCCCTGGAGACTGGTTTTTAATCAGTATAATTCCTAGAGATTCATGCAAGTTATTGTGTGCATCAATAATGCATTCCTCAGGATATATTGCACCACTATTTACAACAGCCACGACATGGAAACAACCTAAACATCCAATGACAGATGAATGGATAAAGAAGATGTGGCACATATATACAGTGGAATATTACTCAGCTAAAAACGAATGAAATTGGGTCATTTGTAGAGATGTGGCTGGACCTAGAGTCTGTCATACAGAGTGAAGTAAGCCAGAAAGAGAAAAACAAATACTATATATTAACTGGTACAGATGAACTTATTTGCAGGGCAGGAATAGTGATGAAGACATAGAGAATGGACATGTGGACACGTGGTGGATGGGGAGGGTGGGACGAATTGGGAGATTAGGTTTGACATAAATACACTACCATTTGTAAAATAGCTAGTGGGAACCTGCTGTGAAGCACAGGGAGCTCGGTGCTCTGTGATGACCTAGATGGGTGGGATGTGGGTGGGAGGGAGGTCCAAGGGGGAGGGGATATAAGTATACATACAGCTGATTCACTTCATTGTACAGCAGAAACTAATACAACATTGTAAAGCAATTTTACTCCAATCAAAAAAAAAAAAATTAAAAAAAAATAATGCATTCTTTTTTTTCCCATTATATGGCTGTACCATAATTTAATCATTCAGTCACTGAAGAACATCTAAGTTCTTTTCTGTTTGGGCTTATGACCCAAAAGAATCTGCTATTGAGCATCTGTGTACAGGCTTTTGTGTGAACACAAGTTTTTAGTTCTCTGGGATAAATGCTCAAGTGTGCAATTGTTGGTCCATATGATAATCACGTTTAGTTTTATAAGAAATGATGCAGTTTTTCCATATTATTGCCAACATTGGGCAATGTTACTTTTTTTATTTTAGCCATTTTGATAGATATGTAGTGATAGATCACAGCAGTTTTTATTTGTATTTCATAATGGTCAGGGATGTGCTAGATCTTTTCATGTGCTTATTTGCCATCTGTGTATCTTATTTTGTGAAATGTCTGTTCATGCCTTTTGCTCAATGTATACTTGGATTCTTTTGATTTTTTGCTAGTAAGTTTTGAGAGTTTTTTATGTACTCTAGATACTAGACCTTTGTCAGATATGTAGCTTGCAAGTATTTTCTCCCACGCTGTTGCTTGCCTTTCATCCTTCTAACAGGATCTTCCACAGAGCAAAAGTTTTTAATTTTAATCAGGTACAATTTATGCATTTGTTTCTTTTATGGACTATGCTTTTGGTGTCAAAGTTAAGAATTCTTTGCCTATCCTAGACACAGAAGAATTTCTCCATTTTTTTTCTAAGAGTTTTATATTCAACACAGTTTATGATCCATTTTGAATTAATTTTTATATAAAGTATGAGGTTTAGGATTAAGTTCATTTTTTTGCCTTGGCTGTCCAGTTGTACCAGAATGACGTGTAGAAAGGGCTGTTCTTCCTCCTCTGAATTGCTTTCATACCTCTGTCAAAAATCAGTTGGTGTATTTTTAATGGTAGCATTAACTTTTTGTCCCCAAACATGAAGGTCTGTCCCCTGCAATAGATAACTTATAGCAATCAAGTTTAGGGCAGTGGGAATTTCCTGGCAGTCCAGTGGTTAAGACTCGGTGCTTTCACTGCCATGGGCCCAGGTTCAATCCCTGGTGAGGAAACTAAGATCCCACAAGCCGTGCAGTGTGGCCTAAATAAATAAATAAATAAATAAATAAATAAGACTATGGCAGTGAAACAGTCAGTACAAATTTCCTTATGAAAATATAATTACTAGAAGAGAAGGAAAATTATTATGGCCTGCTTTCATCCTAAGGAAAGTTTCAATATAGAGCCAGACTACTAGCACAGTTCTTTCACTGAGTTTCAGCAGTTATCTGCAGCTTGTTTAGTTTCATCTTGCTTTTTATTAATCTACTTCTAATAGATACTTTATCTTTTCATTTAGTGGTTTAAAGTTCAAAAATTATTTAAGTTTTAGCCACATGCTAAAATTATTTAAGTTAAAGCCTCCTGCTTTAACATGTTTAGTTTGGCTTTTTAGTGCTTCAGTTCAACTTGATGTCTCTTTTAGCATTTAGAAGAAGAAGGGGAAGAAGAAACAATGAATTGGACATTCAGAGTATCTCTTAAATACATGCACCACTCTCTCCTTTATTTCAACATTAAACTGAATACTCATTTTTTACTCTTTCATTATTAGAGACTATTAATTATATACCTGGGATATAATTGATGTATCTCTATACTTTCAGAGAAAAGAAGGTGGGCAAATATTTTCCAATCAAGGAAATGTATCTCTGCTAACCATTTACTACTCAATCACTCTTAAGGAAGAATCTATCCAAGAACTTTGCCCAGCCAGACACTGAACTGCCAAATTTCTAAATGGGCAGGGATGGGCAACCTGGTGCTCCAGGGTTTAAAGGCTGACCACAGGACAGGGATCAAGATAGTGGAGTAAAAAGATCCTGAGCTCAAATGGACACACCAAAACTACAACTACACATAGAATAACTATCCTCTGAGAATGACCTGAAAACTAACAGAACAGCTCTTCTACAACTTTGGATATAAAGAAAAAAACACATTGAGATGGGTAGGAGTCAGGACTCACACCTCCAGGGTGGTGACCCACAAGCAGGAGGGGTATCACAAACATGAAGGTCCTCCTTCAGGAGTGAGAGGTCTGAGCCCCACATTGGGCACCCCAGCTCTGGGGACCTTCACCAAGTAGACAAGCTCCCATAATATCTGGCTTTGAAAACCAGCAGGGCTTACATCTAGAAGAGCCAGTGGGCTATGGGAAACCAAGACTCTGCTCTGGAAGGGCTCACATGCAAACTCACTACAAATCTGAGCATAGAGGCAGCAGTTTGAAAAGCACCTGACCATAAATGAAGAAGATTTATTGACTAACTTTAGGGCAAGTGCCAAAAAGGCAAGGGTCTGCTGGAACTTTATCTGGGGACCAAAGTGCTGGTGGATGCCATTTTTATTCTCCTCTACTTAGCTGGTCTGGCACTGGCATACTCCATTTCTGACATTCACCATCTATATTGCTAGCACCCCTTGCTCCACCTTGGCATTCCCCCCTGACCTGCCTTACCCAACCAGCCTGCCCTAGTCAGCACCCCTCCAATGCAGCACCCACCTTGCCACATTTTGTTGGTGGCCCAGGACCAGACTAGCACCACTCAAATTAGCTACTCCCTGTCCACACTCAGCCGGTGGTCTCTGCCAGGATAGGTGCCCCTCCTAGAGTGGCTCCCAACTTACCACACCCAGTTGGCATCCTTGGATCAGACAGGCACCTCTCCAAAGTGGCTCCCAACCCAGGGCAACCCTACCCACCAGTGCACCCACAACAATCATGGCACCACCAAAATAAAGGCCACATGCAGGCTACATGGGGGACATATCTGGAACACCAGGATCTAGTAATGAGGAGGGATTGCTTTTCTAGGCCCCAAATTTCTACATAAGGCCACTTCTTCAAGACCAGGAGACATAATTGATCCGCCTAACACATAAACAAACACAAAGAGGTAGGATAAATGAAGAAACAGAGAAATATGGTCAAAACAAAAGAACAAGACAAAACCTCAGAAAAAGGATGAAATGAAATTGAGATAATTAATCTATTTAATAAAGAGTTAAAAGTTATGGTCATAAAGATGCTTACCAAAATCAGGAGAAAACTGGATTAGCACAGTGAGAACTTCAACAATGAAATAGAAAATAGAAAAAAGAACCACTTAGAGGTGAAGAATACTATAACTAGAATGAAAAATACACTAGATAAATTAACAGCAGATGAACTGATTCAGAAGGACAGATCAGTGAACTGGAAGACAGAGTAGTGGAAATCCCCTAATCAGAACAGCAAACTAATTAATTAATTTATTTTAAAATAATTTTTAAAAGACAGGATAGTTTAAGAAATCTCTGGGACAACTTCAAGCATACTAACATCCACATTATATGGGTCCCAGCAGGAGAAGAGAGACAGAAAGGGACAGAAAACTTATATGAAGAAATAATGGCTGAAAACTTTCCTAACCTGAAGAAAGAAACAGATGTCCAGGTACAGGAAGCAGAGTCCCAAATAAGATGAACCAAAGAGACACACTCCAAGACACATTATAATGAAAATGTCAAAAGTTAAACACACAATCTTAAAGGCAACAAGAGGAAGACAACTAGTAATGTATAAGGAAATTTTCTGCAGAAACATTAAAGGCCACAAAGAACTGGAACAATATATTTAAAGTAATGAAAGGAAAAAACTTACAAGAATATGCTAACTGAAAGGTTATTATTCAGATTTGGAGAGATAAAGAGTTTCCCAGAGAGGCAAAAGCTAAAGGTGTTCATCACCACTAACCTGCCTGTAGAAGAAAGGTTAAAGGAACTTCTTTCAGCAAAAAAGAAAACGCCATAACTACCAATAAGAAAATACATGAAACAAACAATCTCACTGGTAAACACAAAAATATAGTGCAGATAGAGGATCAATGACTTACAAACTAGTATGAATGTTAAAAAACAAAGGTAGTAAAATCAACTATGTCTACAGTAATTAGTTAAGGGATACACAAAATAAAAAGATGTAAAATATGCTATCAAAACTCAGAAACCTATAAGAGATACACAAAAAATAAAGAGAAAAGAATCCAAGTGTAACACTAAAGATAGTCATAAAATCACAAAGGGAGAAAACAAGAGAAGAAGAAAGGAACAGAGAGGAATTATAAAAACAAGAAAACAATCAACAAAATGACGATAAGTACATATGTATAATTACTTTAAATGAACTAAATGTTCCAATAAAAATACGTAGAGTTGCTGAATGAACACAAAAACAAGACCCATCTATATAATGCCTGCAGGTGACACACTTCAGATCTGAAGATACACAAAGACTGAAAGTGAGGGAATGGAAAAGGTATTATATGCAAATGGAAACAAAAAGAAAGCTGGGGTAGCAATACTTATGTCAGACAAAACAGACATAAAAACAAGGTTCTAAAAGAGATTTTTAAAAGGATATTGCATAATGATACACGGATCAATCCTACAAGAGGATATAACACTTTAAAATACTACTGCACCCAAAATAGCACACCTAAATATATAAAAGAATATTAACAGACATAGAAAGAGAAATTGACAGTAAAACAATACAATAAGGGACTCTAACACACCACTTACAGCAAAGGATAAATCATTCAGACAGAAAATCAATAAGGAAACACTGGCCTTGAATGATATATTAGACCAATAAACTTAATAGATATATAGAGAACATTCCATCCAAAACAGCAAAGTACACACTGTTTTCAAGTGTATATGGAACATTCTCCAGGATATAACACATGTTAGGCCACAAAACAAATCTCAATAATTTGAAGAAGATTTAAATCATGTGAAACATCATTTCTAACCACAACAGTATGAGACTAGAAATCAACTACAATTATTTTTAAAACTGAAAAAAAAAAAACCAGATGGAGTCTAAACAATATGCTACACAACAACCAACCTGGTCACTAAAAATATCAAAGAGGCAATAAAAAAAAATACCTGGGGACAAATGAAAATGGAGGCATAACATTACAAAATCAATGTGAGGCAGCAAAAGCAGTTCTAAGAGGGAAGTTTATAGTAATACAGACCAACCTCAAAAAGCAAGAAAAATATTTTAAAAACCCATTATATTCTTATACCTAAAGGAACTACAAAAAACAGAAGAAACAAAGCTCAAAGTTAGAAGGAAGGAAATAAAAAAGATCAGAGAAGAAATAAATGAAACAGAGACCAAAAAATCAATAAAAAAGATCAATGAAACTAAGAGCTGGTTCTTTGAAAAGATAAACAAAATTGATAAACCTTTAGCCAGATTCATCAAGAGATAGAGAGAACCCAAATAAATAAAATCAGAAATGAAAGAGAAGTTGCCTCTGACACCACAGAAATACAAAGGATCATAAGAAACTACCAAAATGGACAATCTGGATGAAATGGATAAATTCCTAGAAATGTACAATCTTCCAAGACTGAATCAGGAAGAAATAGATAATATGAACAGACCAATTATCAGTAAAGAAAGTGAATCAGTGCTAAAAAAAAAAAAAAAAAAAACTCCCAACAAACAAAAGTCCAGAACAAGACAGCTGTACACGTGAATTGTACCAATCATTTAAAGAAAAGTTAACACTTAACCTTCTCAAACTATTCCAAAAAATTGAAGAAGAAGGAACGCTTCCAAACACTTTCAACAAGGTTGGCATCATCCTGATACCAAAACCAGATAAAAACATCACACAAAAAAAGAAAATTACAGTCTAATACACTTTATGAACATAGATGCAAAAATCGTCAATGAAATATTAGCAAACCAAAGTCAACAATACATTAAAAGGATCATACACTATGATCAAGTGGGATTTATTCCAGGGACTCAAGGAGGGTTCAGAAAGGCTATCATCAAAAAGACAAAATATAACAGGTGTTGGTGAGGATGTGGAGAAAAGGAAACCCTTGTTCACTGTTGGTAGGAGTGTAAATTGGTACAGCCACTATGGAAAACAGTATGGAAATTTCTCAAAAAATTAAAAATAGAACTACCATATGATCCAGCGACTCCACTTCTGGGTATTTACCCAAAGAAAATAAAAACACTAATTGGAAAACATATATGCACCTCAATGTGTATTGCAGCACTATTTACAGTAGCCAAGATATGGACGCAACCTAAGTGTCTCTTGATAGATGAATAGATAAAGAAGATGTGATATACATGTATATCACATATATATAGTGGAATATTGCTCAGCCATAAGAAATAATGAAATCTTGCCATTTGGGACAAACTGGGTGAGCCTAGAGGGTATTATGCTAAGTGGATTAAGTCAGATAGAGAAAGACAAATACCTTATGATTTCACTTACAAAACTAACTAAACTAAACCAAAACAGACTCATAGATACAGAGAACAAATGGATGGTTGCCAGAGAGAAGAGGAGTAAGGGGATAGGCGAAATAATTGAAGGGGATTAAGAGGTACAAACTTTCTGTTATAAAATAAATAAGTGATGGGGATGTAATAAACAGAGTAAGGAATATATTGTATTAAAAATATACAATAATATTGTATTAATTTTAAATGGTAACATCTGGTAACTAGACTTATCATGGTGATCATCTCATAATATATGTAAATGTTGAATCACTATGTTGTACACCTGAAACTAATATAATATTGTATGTCAATTACACTTTAATTTTTAAAAAGCTGATCAAAACTACCCACAAGCCACCAGAGTTTAGACTTCTGTTCAACAGTCCTGTACCCCAGTGTGCAGAATCATAACCTAACTCCACTTATTTGATGATCAGCACCCTGAATTCTCCTCCATTGCCTAGTCTGATTTATTTCTGTGCTATTTTCAGTTTCTCTGAGGCTCTCTTGTGATTTTTCTTCATTGACTCAGACAGTCTTCGTTTCTCTCTTTCTATAAATTACCTTTCTTCACACTTAAATTATTGAATTGCTCCAAAGGGAAGCCCTTCCTGCCAGGAGCTCTCCACTGGCATCCTTATGGAGGAAGCCAATCTCTGCATCATGAGCTTCTGTTCCATCCTCAGGCCACAGCAACATGTACTGCTGCTAAAACAATTACAAATCTGCCTCAAGGTAATTGACATTTTTGAGGGGGGAGTTGAAATTGTTCTACACTATCTCTGTCACACCTGCCTCTTGCTATCCACGGTCTCATTCTCAATTTACTCATAGCAGAAGAAGTCAGAACCCAAAACATTCACCTTCCATGGTTTAGTAATGATTGGGATTACTGTGCCTTAAAGAAAGGAAACCAAGCCTTGTCCTTTCTCTAGATTTTGTCCTCTCTGATGCAGTAAAACTAACTGGGTGCAGATTTCTACTTAGGGAATATTTTCACTTAAGATTAGTAGGTGGATGAGTAGACCCACAGTCTGTCCTGAAGAAATAGCATATCTGTCTTCAGCATGTGGTTTCAAAATTTAGATTCAGGGAAAAGTTGGAGAATGTACTTTAGTCTCAAGGCCTAAACTGAATTTCTCAACATAGCTTTTATCAGAGCTCTATATTCTCCACCAGCGAAAATCCCAACTCCTTCATCTGCTTCCTCTTTTTGAACTATTTTACCTTTTAAATTATATTCCTAGCATCAGAGGAAGAGGCCTCCATACAACACCTGATATGAATATTGAATTTACTGCTTTATAAGCAAGTCGGAGCTATGCTTGGAAGGTTAAGTCTTCCTGAGCAAAGCAAAGAGCTGGTCTTACATAAGGTTTGACACCATGGAGTTCAAGAAAAATTCATTTTCCCTTAGAAATTTCTAAGTCTTCTAATATTTTCTAGAAATTTCTAGTATCCAGTAGTGCCAATGAGAAATCTCATGCCAATCTAATGTTTCTTTATTTATAGGCAATTTTTTCCACCTCTGGAAGCTTTTACTATTTTTTTCTTTAATCTTAATGTTCTGAGATTTAAACAGTTTGCTAGGTTTGGGTTTTCTCTTACTTATCTCACTCACATCTGGTGACCTTTTTAAATCTAAAGACGTGCATTTCTTCAGCTCTATAAAAAAGGTTTCTCTATAGTTTTAATTAATTTCTCTCCTTCTTTTTCTCTATTCTCTCCTTTGGGAACTTATCTAGCTTTTGTTAGAACTTCTAGATCTATATTTCATGTCTTACTTATCTTTTTTACCATCAATCCTCTTACCACGTCTTGCATGCTTTTATGTTTCCTGTCCTTCTGTGTTATGTTCTGGGAGAATTCTTCAACTTACTAATTCTCTCTTCAGTTTTGTCCATTCTGTAATTTAGCTAATCTCATAACTTCTTTTGTTTTTATTGTTGTTGCTCTTTTATTTTTGATTTTTGGATGATTAAAATTTTTATCTTCAAGTCTCTAGTTGATTCTCTTTCACAATTAACATTCTAAGTAACATAAAATAGATTCCCTCTCCTATCTCCATGAAGATATAAATTTTTTATAAAAATTATTGTCTGTTTTGTTCATTTTATTTCCTCAGGTATTAGTTTTTGTTTTATTTAATGCTTCTCATAGTGCTGATTTTGCACAATTGTTTGACAGTCTTTGGCTTGTGTGATCATCATTGTATTGAAATTCTCCATAACTTTAGTAGATCAGCTGTATACAAAGGGAGATAATAGATGTGATCTACCTTAGGGATGGAAGTATTTTATAATCAACATTGTTTACTATCAGCACATAGTGACAATAAAAAGACTGACTTTTAGTTATGTATATTTTTTTAATTCTCTGAAGACATTGCCCCACTTAATTGCTGTCACCTGGGGAAGAGCAGTCCCACTAAACCCTCTCTCACTCTACCTCCTCAATTCATCCCAACACGTGATAAGCCATTGCTATGGATTCTGTTCCATTTACTGTCTTCTTTCTACAGTGATTGTGGGGAAAAACATTGCTAAGAAAAAAATAGATAAGCGACAAGGATTACAGTAAAGCACTATGAATTATACCCAATATCTTGTAATAACCTATAATGGAATATCTGAAATTACATCAGCCAAAAAACTGAATCACTATGCTGTACACCTTGAAGCTAACACAATTTTGTAAATAAACTATACTTTAATTTAAAAATTGCTAAGGGTATAACACTAACTCATTGTCTGGGCATGTAGTCCTCTATTCCCTCTGAGTTTTGCCAAACACCTGGGATACAGCTCTGCTTCTCCAGTCCAAAGCCCATATTACTGCCCCACCCTAGAGACAATTGCTTCTGCTTTCATCCACTCCATGCAGACTTGGTGAGAAAGAAGTCAACCTACTTCACTTACTGTGAACATTGTTCCTCATATAATCACCCTAATGGTAGACTGTGGCTCTTGAACCACCCTCTTCAAGGGTAGAGTACTTCCAGAACCCTTCTCACTTTGCAAGAAACATCTGTAAGTGTTTTAGGCAGTGGTTTTCTTCATTAATAATAACAACAGTGGCCTGTTCTAAGTGCTTCACAATTTGTGAGAATTTGTGAGAATTAAATGAGTTAATGAGTACATGAAGCAATGTACCTTCTGTCACTAAGAAACTTCTCACATTTCCTATTTTCCAGCTAGCAATTTCCTGTTTTCCATCACTGTAGATTTTCTTAATCATCTTTTCTGTCATTTCTAGAGATTTATGGCATTCAGCCTATTATCTTGATCTAATTTTTTATCTGCTTCTTAAAATAGCTTTACCCTTTTTTTTTCTAGACATGTAAGCATTCTGTAATAGTCTGCTCAGGCTGTCATAACAAAATACCACAGACTGGGCAGCTTAAACAACAGAAATTTATTTTCTCACAGTTCTGAAAGCTAGAAGTCCAGATCAAAGGGCTGTCATAGTTTGTTAAGACTTCTCTTCCTGGCTTGTAGACAGCTACCTTCTTATTATGTCCTCACTTGGCCTTTCTTCTGTAAATGTACCGAGAGAGAGAGAGAGAGAGAGAGAGAGAGAGAGAGAGAGCTCACTGGTGTCTCTTCCTCTTCTCATGAGGACACCAATCCTGTTGGATTAGGATCTCACCTTTATGACCCTATTTAACTTTAATTACCTTCCTAAAGGTCCCATCTCCAAATAGTCACATTGGGGGTTATGATATCAACATATGAATTTGGGGGGGGACAATATTCAGTCCATAGCACATTCTAACAGATCAATTCTTAAAAAAAAGAGCAATTTACTCAGAGGAAGCTAATAAGTAAGAACAAATGTAAGGGCACAGGTAAAATGAAAGAGAGGGATATTAACTAAAGAATCTTCAAAGTGAATACAGAGTATGGTATCTTTCCTGCTGAAAACTAGTGTACAAAAATATCTGTAGCATAAATGAATGAGACATTCAAAATGCACCTCAACTTCCCCAAGACACCAACTTTCAGGAACATTTGTGAACATATTCTTTTACTCATTCAGGCTGGTATTGTATAAAAGAAATTACAAAAACATAGTTGTTGCTTACTTTACTCTCAAACCTGAAATTCTTTAGGGAATTTGAGATGTTTATTAAAATGAAATATATTCGTCTTAAGATTATTTAATGTTGGTATTGATATGCTATAAAAGAAACCCAAATTCTCTTTCCAATTGGGTAAAGATTTGGAAAGGGTTACTATTCTTATGTTGTTGATGTGTTTGTATGTGTATATGTGTGCATATATGTGTACATATGGGACTTATGGATATAAATTTAAAATCTATGTGGCAATATTTTTGTAACTTTTTGGTGACTTTAGTCTTAAGTAGTCACTTAACTTTTAACAATCTTAGGCATCACCACACTTATTATGGACCATTAGAATGTGATTCATTACAATAAAAATAACATTATGTACACAACCTCCAGCACTTACAGATTAACAGAAGAAGAGATCTAGAGAGTAGACTGCTAGAAGAGGTTTGCAAACAAGATTTGGAGCCATAAGTGTATCATAGGTTGTTCTACACAGATCAAGAATATGTAAAAGTGAAATGTGACAAACAACTCAAAATTTTCACAGTATTTAGAGGTAAATGTGAGAAGATAGCAAAGTGAGAATTGGTTGTTATATATTAATGACCCAAGTTTTTGCTTAAAATTTGTAGTTTTTATGATAGAGCACAAGATACATTGTTAAAAATCAGAATTTTGTGCAAATTTCAAGTATTTTTGTTCAGAAATTTAATCCTACAAAAATTTTCACTTATTCAAATCAGATTTCTTTTCTTCAAATGTAACTTTTGAGGACATCTCTCTGAATTTATCATTAATTAATGCAAATACAAGACTGAAAAAAATGACCTGCTCCTCTCCCCATCCCAAACTTCCCAAATTAGAAAATAATATTCTTTTTTATTGAAATATAGTTGATGTACGATATTATGTTATTTTTAAGTATACTACATGGAGATTTGACATTTTCATAAATTATGAAATGATCACCACCATAAGTCTGGTAACCATCTGTCCCCTGATAAAGTTATTAAATATTATTGACCATATTTATTATGAGGTATATTACATCATGTGTCTTATTTATATTATAACTGGAAGTCTGTACCTCTTAACCCCTTTCATCAGTTTTACCCACCCCTACCTCTTCCCTCTGGCAACCACCCATTTGTTCTCTCTATCTATGAGCTTGTTATACTTTTGTTTATTTGTTTTTAGAAGCCACATATAATTGGGATCATACATTATTTGTCTTCTTCTAGCTGATTTATCTCACTTAGGGTAATGCTCTAGATCCATCCATGTTGTAAAAAATGCCAATATTTTATTTTTTATGGCTGAAAAATATTATATATATATATATCACATCTTCTTTATCCATTTGTCTACCAATGGACACTTAGGTTGCTTCAATATCTTGGCTACTGTAAATAGTGCTACAATATACATTGGTGTGCATATACCTTTTCCAATTAGTGTTTTATTTTCTTTGGGCAAATACCCAGAAGTGGAGTCTCTTGATCATATGGTAGTTCTATTTTTAATTTTTTGAGAAACCTCATACAGTTTTCCATAGTGGCTGCATCAATTTACACTTTCACGAACAGTGGATAAGGTTTCCCTTTTCTCCACATACTCACCTACACCTGTAATTTTTTAATAGCCATTGTGATGGGTGTGAGGTGATATCTCATTATGGATTTGATTTGGAGTTCCCTGATGATTACTAATGTTGAGCAACTTTTCATGTGTCTTTTGGTTATCTGTATGTCTTCTTTTGAAAAATGTCTATTCAGATCCTACACCCATTTTTTAATCAGGTTTTTTTGTTTTATTGATGTTGCATTGTATGAGCTCATTTTATAGTTTGGATATTAATCCAAACTATAAAATATTGTTTGCAAATATATTCTCCCCGTCAGTAAGCTGAATTTTTATTTTTTTGCTAGTTTCCTTTCCTGTGCAAAAGTTTTATAGTTTGATGTAGTCACATCTGTTTATTTTTACTTTTATTCTCCTTGCCTGAGGAGACACATCCAAAAAATATTGCTAAAACCAATGTCAAAGGGCATGCTGCTTATGTTTTCTTCCAGGAGTTTTGTGGTTTCAGGTCTTACATTTAATTCTTTAATACATTATGAGTTTATTTTTGTATATGGTGTGGGGAAGTAGTGCAGTTTGATTCTTTTGCATGTAGCTGTCCAGTTTTCCTGACACCATTTATGGAAGAGTTTTCCATTGTATAGTCTTGTTTCCATTGTCATATTTAGTTGACCATATACATGTGGGTTTATTTCTGGGGTCTTTATTTCATTCCATTGTTCTATGTGTCTGTTTTTGGTCAGTACCATAATGTTTTTATTACACTAGCTTTGTTATAAAGTTTGAAATCAGAAAGCATGATAAATTCATCATTTTTCTTTTTCAGGATTGCTTTGGCTGTTAGAGATTTTTTGTGTTTCCATACAAATTTTAGAATGATTTCTTCTAGTTCTGTGAAAAATGACATTGATATTTTGAGTACAAGATTTTTGCCTCCTTGGTAGGATTTTTTTCATGGGTTTTTTTTTTTTTTTTGGATGCAGTAGCGACTGGGATTGTTTTCTGAATTCTCTTTCTGAGAGTTCATTATTAGTGTTTAGAAATGCGACAGATTTTTGTATATTAATTATGTATCCTACAACTTTACTGAATTCATTTATTAGTTCTAATAGGTTTTTGCTGGTGTCAAAGATTTTCTATATATATTACCATGTCATTTTCAAATAGTGACAGTTTTACTTCTTCCTTTCAAATTTGAAAGATTTTAATTTATTTCTTGTCTGATTGCTGTGACTAGGACTTCCAATACTATATTGAATAAAAGTAGCAAGAGTATACTTATCGTGTTCCTGAACTTAGAGGAAAGGCTTTCAGCTTTTCACCATTGAGTAAGATGTTGGCTGTGGATTTGTCATACATGGCCTTTTTCATGTTGAGGTATGTGGCTTCTTTACCCACTTTGTTGAGAGTTTTTAATCACAAATATCTTGTCCTGGACTTTTGTTCATTGGGATTTTTTAGTACAGACTCACTTTCATTATTGATAATTGGTCTGTTCATATTTATCTATTTTTTCTTGATTCACTCTTGGAAGATCGTACATTTCTAGGAATTTATCCATTTCTTACAGATTGTTCATTTTATTGGTGTATAATTGTTCATGTTATGATCCTTTGTATTTCTGCAGTATCAGAGGAAACTTGATTTTATTTATTTATTTCTCTTTATTTCTTGATGAGTCTGGCTAAAGGTTTGTCAATTTTGTTTATTTTTGCAAAGAACCAGCTCTTAGTTTCATTGATCTTTTCTATTTATTTATTTATTTATTTATTTATTTATTTATTTATTTATTTATTTATTTTTGGTCTCTCATTTATTTTTGCTCTGAACTTTATTATTCCCTTCATTCTAACTTTGAGCTTTGGTTGTTTTTGTTTTTTCTAGTTCTTTAGATTTAAGGATAGAGTGTTATTTGAGATTTTTCTTGCTTTCTGAGGTAGGTCTGTATCTCTATAAACTTCCCTCTTAGAACTGCTTTTGCTGCCTCCCATTGATTTTGGAATGTAGTGCTTTCATTTTCATTTGTCTTCAGGCATTTTTTAAATTTTCTCTTGGATATTTTTAGTGACCCATTGGTTGTTTAGTAGCATATTGTTTCGACTACAAGTGTTTGTGTGTTTTGCATTTTTTTTAATTGTAGTTGATTTCTAGTCTTATAGTGTTGTGGTCACCAGAGATATATGTTCTAAGAGTGGCCAATGTGGGCTGTGAACTCCCGTCTGTTGTGGTAGGTCTGACTTCTGTGGGCACGCTATTAAGCAAGGCTTCCCCCAGCCCACTTGACTGCAAGGCCTTGCTTCATGTGGTGACTGTGGCCCAGTGGTAGGTGAGGCTGGGTCCCCACATGCTTGGCTGCTAAGCCTGGGGGCAATGGGGCCACAAGACTGATACCAGCCTGCCAGTGGTCACAGCCAGATCCCTTTGTGGATAAGAGGCAGTGGGTCTGGTGCCAGTCCACTGATAGGAAGGTAAGCCCCCAGTGCTAATATGCTAGCGGGAGGATTCCTAAATGACACTTTCCAGTACCAGTGTCCACACAGTGCAACAAGCTCCCAAAAATGTCTGCAGCCAGCATTTCCATCCCCAGGGGGAGGCCCAGTTGCCTCCTGCCTCTCCAGGAGGCTTTCCAAGATGAGCAAGGGGATCTGACCCACGTTCCTCTTAAACTATTGCCTCTGTGCTAAGACATGTAGAGAGTGAGATTTTACATGCACCTTTTTAGAGCAGAGTCATTGTTTCCTGTAGCCTTCTGGCTCTCCCAAACATAAGCCCCACTAGTTTTCAAAGCTGGACACTACAGGGGTTCATCTCCCCAATGCAGGACCACCAGTCTGAGGAGCCCAATTTGGGGCTCAGGTCCCTTACTCCTTGGGGAGGACCTCTGTGATTGTGATATTCCTCCCATTTGTGGATCACTGACCCAGGAATGTGGGTCCTGACTATACCATGTCTCCACCCCTCCTACCCATCTTGTTGTGGTCCCGTCTTTATATCTTTAGTTGTAAAATTATTTCTGCTAGTCTTCAGGTCTTTCTCATACATAGTTGCTCTGTTAGATAGTTGCTCATAGATAGTTGTAATTTAGATGTACCGGTGGGAGGAGGTGAATTCAGGGTCTTCCTACTCCTCCATTTTGGTCACACCTTTCCTGGAGTATAATTTTCTTTACCTAATTCCTGTCTGTTATTCAAGACAGAAATAGCAGGTTTTAAAGACTTTGACCAACTGGAATTTTTTAAATGAGTTAAGTCATTGAAAAATGAATTAATTCTTAATTAAGAAGAATCTAGCAAAGTTTGCAAAGCCAAAAATTATTCAAGAAGATCTTATTATAAGAAATAAATACTACTTTTAAATGAATTTAGGAACTAATGAATGGAAATCTAAAATATTATTTAGAGAAAAAAGGCAGGTTCTAAGTACTTCTTTTACAAAATACTTGTTAAGAGAAATGAAGAGAAAAATGACAAAATTTGATGACATTACACTTTTCCCCAACCAATTTTCTTAAAAATTACCAATGAAATCTTACTTGCTAAATTTAAAGCCCTCCCCTAGTCCCCATCCTACTCACTTTGTGTACTGACTTCTTTTGTCAAACTCTTACCTTCCCCAGCTTCTGCGATATTTTTTTCTTTCTCAGCTTTATCTCATTCACTGCTACTTCTCGGTTCCTTTACTTGTGCTACTCCTTAAATATCAGCAAATTCCAAGGTTGTGGCCTCCCAATCTTATGTTGTTCTGTATAATTTCCACCATCTCCTCTAGATAGATGATTCCTACTTCAACATCTCCAGTTTAGTCTCCGCTAGTGATAGGGGAGACTCCCTTCTCAACTGCCTGATATACTGAATGTATTATTTATTCACACCTCAAGTTTACCATATACTAATATATTTCTACTTATCTTACAACTTATATCTCCATCTGAGTTGCCCGTGTGGTATCACAATTATCCACTTCGCTAATTCTATTAGTTTCCTAGGGCTGCCATAACAACTTACCACAAACTGAGTGGCTTAATACAACAGAAATTTATTCTCACAATTCTGGAGTCTAGAAGCCTGAAATCGAGGTATTGGCAAGGTTGGCCCTTCTGGAAGTTCTGATGGAGAATCTGTTCCATGCCTTTCTCCTAGCTTCTGGTCATTGCCAGCAGTCCTTGGTGTTTCTGGGATTGTAGAGGCATCACTCCGATCTCTGCCTCTGTGGACACATGGCACTCTCCCTGTGTGTTTCTTCCATGTTTTCACTTGGCCTTCTTGTAAGGAAGGACTCCAGTCATTAAATTAAAGGCCCACTCTACTCCAGTATGACCTCATCTTAACTTAGTTACATCTGTAAAGACCTTATTTCCAACTACAGTCACATTCTGAGGTTCTGGATGGACATGAATTTTGGCAGAACACTATTCAATGTAGTACATTCACCAAATTTGACATTTCCTGCTGTTACATTAATCCACATATTTTAACTCAACTCTCTTCCCTCTTCAAGTCACACTTCTTCCTCACCACAACTAATTATCATCTTTCTTTTTTCAATTACTTTCTAAAACATAGCTAAAACTGTACCTCTTCTTAGAATTCTGTTATGGTTCCTCATTGGTCTCAACGGAACTTTCAAGCCAAATTATAGGTGATTGGAGACCCTATATTAAAAGGTTTGTACCTTTATTGTCCTCTACAAGGCAGTAGCTAACACATCTTTTCTCAGGCTTTTTCCTTCTTCTTGAATATCTTCCCTTTACATTATTAAAGTATCTTTCCTCTCCTCTGACCACCACCTTCTCATTTTGCCCCATCAAAATTTGTCATCCATTTGTGTTATACTAAAACAACAATCTTAAACTAGAGAACATGTATCACAGGGTGTACATGAAAACTTTCCTGGAGTCCTAATAAACACCAATAGTTTTAAAAGAATCAAGTTCAAGATCTACATTTTACATATGTACTCTTTCTTAAAGCTGATATTCCTGAGTACAGCTGCAGACCACGAGTTTTTTTTTCCTACCTTTCTTTTCCCATGGGCTTTTCTCTTACTTTACCAAAGAAAGGCTTACTTCTAACACATCCCAATACTACTATAATACATTGCCCTGGAGTGCAAAAAATTTCTACAGTCCCAAACACAGGGACAATTGTTGATTATGTGATTTTTTTGTCTGTATCTGATTGAATTTAGGAAGTAAGGAATACTGTCATAATTCTCTTATTTGCTATCAAATGTTTTTAAAAATGTGTTTTCTCTGATCCTTATCAAAAAAGAAATAAATTGCATTTTAACTATAACTAATTACTTATTCTTCCATACGTACATATAAAAATTTTAAAAGTCTTGTCCATCTCAATCAGAGATGGCTACCAATAAAACTTTCATGCTTGTTTATCAAAATTTGTAAAATATACTTACTGTTTCCCAAATTCTTCATCAAAGAATTATGAGGAATAATTCTTTTAAAAATATACATTATGAACTAGAATTATCAAATATAGCTTAAATGAAGCATTGTTATATAAAGCTTATACCTTTTGTTCCCTCTTATACTCCCATTCGATATTTTGTTTTATGAAATATATATTTCTTCATCTCCATTTTTTTCATTCACAAAATTACCTGAGGAGAAATACATTCATAACTTCTGTATGTATATAGGTGGGAAAGAAGATAAGCAAGGATTACTGTAGAAAAAAGCTGGAAAAAAAGAAAAGAAGGTGGAATAAATTGACATATTAATGCTCAGCTAATATAAAAAGAAAAATACATAGGTGAAATATAGCTATGGATTAGAAACACTGACATGCTTTCTCATACAATTTTTAGCAGATTAACTGTGAGGTATGTTTGCACAGTACAAACTGGTGTTATTAATTGGCAATTATATGGTCAAATAGGACTTACAGATAATTCAGGAAAAGAAAAACTTTCTCCTTAAGTCTTAGGGCTTGAATTAGACATTTTGACAGTTTGAATACCTGACTTCACAGTAAATGATTCACCAATCCTCAACTTTACTTTTTATGGATTTTTTTAGTGTATTGAGGTACAACAAATAAGGTCAAAAAAGGTTGAAAGTAGTGGGTTTATTTATTCAATAAGCATTTATTGAAAAACTACCTTGTCCTAGATCTTGTGGAATATAAAGAAAACATACAGTTCCTGATCTTGAAAATGTCAGTCTATGATAATGTCAAATATAAACGTTGCTTTAAACACACCATATGCACTGGATCACCAAGATCTTGTTGCCAGAATTGTATTCCTGAATGTTTCCTGGGTATCACAAGCAAGGTCCTATCACGCAATGTCCTATAAACACCATGAACTGAACACACACACACACACACATACACATACACACAACTCATTTTTTCCATATGCCCACTACAGACAAACATCTCCTTCTGAATTCCAATTTATATTAATGTTTTCATATATCTAGTCTCTTGTAATAGTAATCTTTGTGAATTTAGTCACTTGTAATAAAAACTTAGAAATTATTCTTGATTCTTTATTTGGATTTATCCAAAGGATCCAGAAAGTTCAAATACTTTGATTTCTGTCTCTAAATAAGTTCTTTAGTCCCTCTCTTTTTCCCTCATCCACTCTAACCTAACCTATTAACTCCTTTCCTTGCCTCCGTGCATTTACACTGCTCCCTTCAACTCTCCCACTATTGTTACTTTTCCAAAACTTCTATCTGCTCAAACCCCCATTTGCTTAATATTCTCTATTGGTTCCCATTAGCCCATAGGTCAATGTTTAAACTCTTAAGCAGATCATACAGGAACCATCATAAGCTGACCCCACTCACCTTTCCAGACCTAACCACCATCACTTCTGACACACCCTACCAGCTGGTGCCCTCCACGTACACACTGTCTTCCAGTCACACCAAAATACTTGCTGAACATGTCATATTTTTTTCACATCTTTGAACATATTGTTCTCAAGGCCTGGAAGGCCCTTATTTCATTTTTCTGTCAAAGACCTTCTAATCATTCCAGACTTAGGATGCTTTCTCTGTGAAGCCACTCCTTGATACCCCAGGCCAACTTCAGTGTGAGCATAGCATTTTCTACATATTTTTATTACTTATTATTAGCTACTTATTTACATCCTTGCCTCCCCCATTAAACTATGAACATCCATAGAGCTAGTATCTGTTTAACTTATCTTTCTATTTCCAGTACAAAAAGTAGAAACTCAATAACTGTTTGATGAATGAATAAACTTCTAAGCAGACTAAGATTTTTAAGCAGAAATTTATGAAATGATATAAATGACAACACATCTTAATCAGAAAAAAAGGTTTTCTTTGGTTTTGTAGACTGAATGCCCTCCTATTTCTGTATTGTGTACGATGTATCAGATTTTCTTCAACTGTGGCTCCATCTTCTCCATTCTTGAACGGTTTATAGAGGTCTTAGTGGGACACACTTGAAGAATCTTGATGCTGAAGCTAGAATTTAGACATTTGAAAGAGGTATAAGTTATACTATGATAATTATAAGGAGAGAGAGAAAGACACCAATGGTTGAGGAATTCGTAAACAACTAGATTTATGATATGTTTGTGGACCTGGTAGAAAATGGATATTAGTGGAGAGAGGCTCTTTAAATGGAATCCACTAGTTACCCATTTCCAATGTGAACCGCATGGGTTCCAGTTTGGAAGTGAGATGGAAAGGGCAAATACGGATGTGAGGAGGTGAGAACGGATAGAACTTATGCAGGCCTGTGTAGACCCAGTGTCATACTCAGAAGGAAGGTAGAGAGTGAGTTAGATCTTTGAGGAAAAGCTTGAGGAAACTTAGATCATTATGAAGCATACTAGTTTATAAAGTAAGTCCCCTACCTATGAACTTTCAAGTTGCAAACTTTCAAAGACGTGAACATTCGTTCACATGTCCAATCATTTAAGTTAGTTCATGTGTCTGGCGTACATTGTCACATGCATGCGTTCTCTACAAGTGGTTGTGCTTTTGTGTATTTTAGTATACAGTATTATATAGAGTACAGTAGTACAGTATCTTTATTTCAAGCCCAGGATGTCTGGAAGCAAGCATAAAAGCAGCGGTGATGTAGCTGTTACTGCAAAGAAGTACCAAGCAATAATGATGGAAACAAAAGTGAAAATAATTTGAGAGAGGGGAGTGAGGCGAAAAGATGGTAGACATCGCTCGTTTTTATAACATGAATCATTCAACCATAGGCATGATTCTAAAGAACAAGGACAAGGTTATGGAACATGTGAAGTCTGCTGTGCCGATGATGCTGACAATAATATTGAAGAATCGTGGAAAAGTGATGGAGGAGATGGAGAAACTTCTCCATCCTGTGGATGCAGGATCAGCATCAGCATTGAGTCCTGCTCAGCTTAATGCTGTTTCAAGAGAAAGCTAAAAGCCTTTATGAAGACTTGAAGAAGAAACACAGTGAAGAATCAGAGGGAGCATCTTTTAATGCCAGCCATGGCTGGTTTCATCGATTCAAGGCTAGAGCCAACATTCACAACATAAAATTAAGTGGCAAGGCAGCAAGTGCAGATATGGTAGCTGCCCAGGAATTTCCTGAAATGCTTCAAGAAATTATTGATGAAGGCACGTATTTGCCCGAGCAGGTTTTTAATGTGAATGTGGCAGGACTGTACTGGAAGGGGATACCAGATCAAAGTTATATCAGTAAGGAGGAAAAGTTGATGCCACCCTATAAAGCAGCAAAGGATAGGCTAACTCTGTTGTTTGGTGGCAATACTTCTGGTGATATGAAGCTGAAGCCTCTCTTAGTTTATCATTCAGAGAACCCAAGAGCCCTTAAAAACATAGCCAAGGGCTCTCTTCCTGTTGTGTGTTAGAGTAACCCCAAAGCTTGGATTACACAGGCCATTTTCCAGGACTAGTTTTTCTACCCTTTATCCCGGAGGTAGAGTAATATTGCTTGGAGAAGGATGTCCCATTCAACATTCTTTTGCTGCTGGACAATGCTCCAGGCCACCTCGCATTCAAGGACGACTTTCATCGCAGCATCAAAGTAGTGAATCTGCCACTGAATACTTCGTCGTTCATCCAACCTATGGACCAGGGAGTTACAGGGACTTTCAAGAAATATTTATGTCACACTTTTCATCAGGCAGTAAAGGTGAGTGACAAATCAGGAACCACCTTGCAACAATTTTGGAAGGACTATAACATCTACAAGGCCATAAAAAAAAACCATTGACTTTGCTTAGCGTGAAGTTATAGCCGTCACCATGAATGGGGTTTGGAAGAACCATTGCCCGCAGTTTGGTCGTGATTTCTGTGGATTTGAGAAGGTGGATGAGGAGTCCAAAGAGGTCTTCAGCAACTTAGTGACTCTCAGTGAGAAGCTGGAGCTAGATCTGCAAGAGGACAATTTCACTGAACTCCTTGCTGTGCAACACAAGGAGCTTACTAATGAAGACCTGATGGAATTGGAGGCCCAGAGGAAGGACAAAGAGAGACAAGAGGAAGAAAAAGTAACTGAAGAACAAAAGAGATCCACGATGCAGGGAATGGCAAGGGAATCTTCTTTATTTGAGGAGTTACTATTAGCTTTTTAGGCACAGGACCTGAACATAGAATGGTACACGAAGGTTGCAGCAGCCATTCAGAATGCAATCCAGTGCTACCGTGTCATTTATGATGAGAAAAAAAGAGCTACTACCCAGACATCACTGGATAATTTTTTCAAAAGGGTAGATAGAATTGAATCCAGCAAGGAACCAGAACATGTGCCATCAACGTCAGGTGTGAGTGAAATTGCAGCTTGCCCTCCATCTCCTATTGCTGATGATCCTTCAGCTCTACCATCTTCCACCTCTTTTCCCTCCTCCAGTCAGTAACTCTTGCCTGTTCACTCGATGCCAGCCCCTGTGTGCCAGCTGTTGTACTGTACTACTGTACTTTTCAAAGTACTGTACTGTAAAACTGTAAATGTTTTCTTTATTTTTTGTTTGTTTTTAATGTATTATTTGTGGAAAAAAAGTATTATAAACCTAGTACAGGACAGTACTATATAGCCAATTGTGTTAGTTGGGTACCTAGGCTAACTTTGTTGGACTTATGAACAAATTGGACTTACGAACACGCTCTTGGAATGGAACTCATTCGTATGTAGGTGACTTACTGTATGTTATGCTTTATATGTTTTCTTAGAAGGGAAGTCCATTAAAGCACACTAGATATATTAGTTTTCTACTGCTGAATAACACATTATGGCAATTTTAGAGACCTAAAACAACACATTTACTAGCTCACAGTTCCATAGATCAGAAGTCTGGGTGGGCTTGGCTGGGTTCTCTGCTTAAGGTCTTACACAGCTGATATCAAGGTGTCAGCCAGGCCTGGCTGGGTTCTTACCTGGAGGCACCAAAGAAGAATCTCCTTCTAAGCTCATTCAAATTATTGGCAAAATGCAGTTTTTTATGGTTGCAGGACTGAGGTCCTTGTTTCCTTGTTAACTAGCCAGGGATCACTCTCAGCTCCTAGAGGCCTCATGCAATTCTTATCAGGGGACCCTTTTCTCCTTCAAGCCAAAAACGGAGAATTTCTCTCAAGTAAAGTTCCGCTTGTGCTTCAAACCTCTGACTTTTTCTTCTGTCACCATCTGGAGAAACTCTGCTTTTAAAGGGCTCATTTGGTTACATCAGGCCTAGCTAAATAATATCCTTATCTTAAAGTCAACTGAGCCACATAACACAACTAATTATGGGAGTAAAGTCCACCATATTCATTTTCCCTGGGATTATGCAGCACATGTACACAAAGGAGCCATCTTAGAACTCTGCCTATTTTGCCAACTATAGCTTTTTTTCTTCTCACTATACAGTCTAATGGCAGAACCACAGTCAAGAATACTCATTTGCTATTTCTGGATTCTAATTTTTCAATGTCAAATCTGTATTGCATGAGCACTATTTCCATCAAATTTAATGCTTAAGTTGTTCTATCCAATTGCAGAAAGGAGCAGTTAATAATCTTGGGTATATAAGGAAGGTGAAGAGACTTAATCCTTTCCCTGTATGTTTCTCCTCATGGATCCAACTCTGTCACCATTTTTTTTTTCTCATTTAGTCCAAAAAGCAAACCACTTGGAGCCCCTGTTATTAACGAGTATGCCGATGCCCAGCTACACAACCTAGTGAGGAGATTGCGTCAAAGAACAGATTTCTACAAGAGAAAGTTGGTGGAAGGTGATATGTCCTCACCTGAAGGCAGCCCCCAAACTGGTGAGCACTGTGACCTCAAAGTACCAGGAAGAAGGAGGTTATGAGTGGACATGTATTTTGCAAATGTTTTAGTTTGGGGTTCCCCAAAAGCCAACCCCAAGACAATGATTTAGCTATAAATATTTTATATTGAGGGTGCTCCAGGAGGTGAGAGTGGGCAAGAGAGACAGAGAAGGGAGGTAAGACAATAAAGGTGTGTTAATGAAGCGTTACTGCTGTGGGCCACTGGGGCTGGAGCCAGCTGAAAATCTGTGTGGATGACACATCAGAATTATCCTGAAGGAAGAGGAAGCTGGGGTATCAACCCATCAACTCCTGTCCTTCGTTGGCTGAGGTTTGCTGCTGGGGAATGTTGCTAATACTCCAGCATTTTAAGCAAGCCAGCTGGGAGAAATCCCCGAGGCAGAGAGATGCAGGAGCCTTCTGCACATGACCTCTGGCCCACAGAATATGCACAGGTCAACAACAATATCTGTTATAGCAAGTTTTATTGTAAATATTAATTAATAATACCCATAATAACCAAAGCACTTATAATAAGAATACAAGAATACTACCTGAGTACACAACAGAGCAAAGGACATCAGTGAACTAGTCACATAAGGAGAGAGACAATTATCAGTCTATCTAATAATTACAGAAATGTTCTTATGAAAAATTAATAAGTACAATAAAGTAGAGCACAAAAGTGATATATATGTCATATATACATAGATACATGGTCTATATATGTATATATAGTATATATACATATATATACCATGATTACATCTATATAAAATGTTTATAAATGTATAGAAAAAGTAGAGAAGAAAGTGTGTTGTTTAATAACAGAGAAATAAAAACAAAATTGTTAATTACATGGAATGGAGTTGAGGATTTCCTTATAATTCTGTAGGAAGAAAGTTGGATTTTCAAAATAAACTATGTATTATGTATAGTTTCTTTTTAAAGAGAAGGGTCTAAAATATAGTCATTATAGCTTGATAAAGATTTGTTGAAAAGAATATTTTGAGCTTTACTTACCCATAACTAGAAGGATATAAATGAAGCTAAAGAAGCATGAAACTAGGGGACTTCCCTGGTGATCCAGTGGTTAAGGCTCTGCCTTCCAATGCAGGGGGTGTCAGTTCAATCCCTGGTCAGGAAGCTGAGTCCCACATGCTTTGCGGCCAAAAAACCAAAACATAAAACAGAAGCAGTATTGTAGCAAATTCAATAAAGACTTTAAAAAAAAAAGAATCATGAAACTGAAACCTGTGGAATGGTGCACATTTGTAATGTTTCTGTTCAATGTAAATCCAAAGCACTAACTATTTATGCTCCAAAATACGTGGGAATGAAATTGTATTTAAAATATCCTATTTGTAACATCTTTGGGACACTTAATTTAAACTTTAAACCTGCTATTTATTTCCAAATTTTGATGTTTTCATTACTTGGATATTTTCACAAATGGCAATATTTTAAATGTCATGAAATGCCTCATCTGCTTGTATTGAGAGGGGAAGATTTTGGAATATTTTGATTCCAAGAAATCCAAGCTTTTTTCTCATTAAGCTAACCTAACCTTTTAAAAATGTTTTCATCTCTTTTTTCCTATAAAGCAAAGCCCACAGTTGTATCATCAACACAAGAAAGCAGTGCTAAGCTAAAAGAAGAACATTATCAGAAGGTGCCTCTGACAGAGTACCTAAAGCGAATCAGACTTCCAAAAAGCATAGATTCATACACAGGTACCATCAAAGGGTGGACTATCTCAGTGGGAGGGCTGGCTATTACCAAGAACCCCTGAAACCCAAAGTCACAGATGGCTTCCATTTTCTCTAGCCAGTGTTCTGAACCTATCTAGAAAGAAGAATTATCTGCAATGTGTTGTTTTCCCCTTTCCAGTGAAGATAAGAGATAAAAATATTCCTGTGTGTTTTTTAAATAGTCCAGGGCCTGTCCTGCCCCTAATTAACTTCTAAAAGAAGTCCCAAAGCACTAAGTAATATGTTCACTGAACACTGCCCCCCCAAAAAAATCATTATAAAATGTCTGTCTTCTTCCATGGCTTCACATTATTAATTAATCCAATTGAACAAATCCCCTCCTACAGCTTCCCTTGGGCCGAGGAAAGCCCTGTGTGTAGGGTCATGGACTGCCTTCACTGGCTGATTTGCCCCCTCCCCACTTCAGTCACACCCCTGTGGGCAAGATGTGGCCTTTGGCTCACAAGCCCTGGGTGATCCTGCAGCTTAATTACCAACCAGCATAAAGCCCTTTGAGTCAGTTCTCCTGAACATGGTACCTCTGACTTTTCCTTGGGTTCCCCTTTCCTGATCTAAATAGTACAGTCACTCATGGGGACAGACTCAGTGGCCACTTCTCTACGAGACAGGAAGAACACTCTCTAATGTCAGAAAAACTGATAAGATGACTTATCCCTCATAAACCCCAGTGCCTCGGCTCTAGGGGCAGAATTCTGCTGAATGTTTAAAACAGAGTCTCTTATACAAATTGCTTATCTCCAGAAGGTAGTGTCCCAACTTTACCAAACTAAGCAACAGAATTATTTTAATGTTTTTTACATGCCATGTGGATTACTCCAGTCGCTATTTTTCTAGATCGATTCTATCTCCTGTGGCTCTTGCTTGTCACCATTGCCTTTAACTGGAACTGCTGGTTTATACCGCTGCGCATCATCTTCCCATATCAAACACCAAACAACGCACGCTACTGGCTTATTATGGACATCATATGTGATACCATCTACCTTTTCGATTTGCTGTTAATCCAGCCCAGACTCCAGCCCAGAGGAGGAGACATAATAGTAAGTAGGGCTCGGGAGAAGCACAAACTGACGAAGGAATATCAGATTGAACTACAAAAAAACAAATTAACAGCATTGTGTTATTTAATGTCTGACTGATTGTCTGCATGTATGGGTCTTTAACCACTGGAACCACCAGTATAATAACAATAATAATAACAACAACAATAACAAAACAACCACTGAGCACTCACCACGTGCTGGGGACCATGCATCTCCCTGTGCCTTAGTTTCCTCATTTTAAAAATGAGAATAACAATAGTACCTTCATAATACTGATGAGACGACTGAATGAATTAATGCAGGTAGGGTGACTGGAAAAGAAGAATTAAAAAGTTAGTAAAAATAAAAAAATTTAAAAGTAATAAGAGAAAAAGAAAGAATGAGCAATGAAACCAAAAAACAAATCCACCAATGATAACAAGTGCTAAAAACTATACTAAAATAAAAAAAAAAAGAAAACCCCCCAAAATAAAAATGGACCAACAGAACTGTAGGACAAATGGTGGAAGCAAAGCCATACAGTCACACAAAGAAGCATACACATACACACTCAGAAAAAGAGAAAAAGGAAAAAAAATATATATGTATATATAAAACAAAGGAAGAGAGCAACCAAATGAATAAACAAATCTACCAATGATAACAAACTGTAAATATTAAACTAAGATACACATAAAGCCAGAAACAAATTAGATGCAGACAGCAAACCTCAAGTCTACAGTTGCTCCCAAAGTCCACTTCCTCAATTTAGGATGATTCATTGTCTATTCAGTTATTCCACAGATGAAGGGTACATCAAGTTGATTATGAAGATTTAATCCACTGCTCCTGAGGCTGTTGGGAGAAATTTCCCTTTCTCTTGTTTGTTTGCACAGTTCCTGGGGTTCAGCTTTGGATTTGGCCCCTCCTCTGACTGTAGGTTGTCTGAGGGTGCCTGTTCTTCACTAAGACAGGACGGGGTTAAAGTAGCAGCTGATTAGGGGGCTCTGGAGCACTGAGGCTGGAGGGAGGGAGGGATATGGAATGCGGGGTGAGTCTGTGGTGGCAGAGGCTGGCATGGCATTGCAACAGCCTGAGGCGCTCAGTGTGTTCTCCCGGGGAAGTTTTCCCTGGACCACGGGACCCTGGCAATGGCGGGCTGCACAGGCTCCCAGGAGGGGAGGTGTCAATAGTGACCCGGGCTTGCACACAGTCTTCTTGGTGGCTGCAGCAGCAGCCTTAGCTTTTCATGCCTGCCTCTGGTGTCCGTGCTGATAGCTGCGGCTCACACCCATCTCTGCAGCTTGTTTAGGCAGTGCTCTGAATCCCCTCTTCTCACGCACCCCGAAACAATGGTCTCTTGCCTCTTAGGCAGTTCCAAACTTTTTCCTGGACTCCCTCCCGGCTCGCTGTGGCACACTAGCCCCCTTCAGGTTGTGTTCATGCAGGCAACCCCAGTCCTCTCCCTGGGATCTGACCTCTGAAGCCCGAGCCTCAGCTCCCAGCCCCCACCCACCCCAGCAGGTGAGCAGACAAGCCTCTCGGGCTGGTGAGTGCTGGTCGGCACCGATCCTGTGTGCGGGAATCACTCCACTTTGCCCTCCGCACCCCTGTGGCTGCACTCTCCTCCGTGGCTTCCCCCCTCCGCCACCCTCAGTCTCCACCTACAAAGGGGCTTCCTAGTGTGTGGAAACCTTTCTTCCTTCACAGCTCCCTCCCACTGGTGCGGGTCCCGTCTTTCTTCCTTCACAGCTCCCTCCCACTGGTGCAGGTCCCGTCCCTATTCTTTTGTCTCTGTTTTTTTCTTTTTTCTTTTGCCCTATCCAGGTACGTGGGGAATTTCTTGCCTTTTGGGAGGTCTGAGGTCTTCTGCCCGCATTCAATGGATTTTCTGTAGGAGTTGTTCCACATGTAGACGTATTTCTGATGTATTTGTGGGGAGGAAGGTGGTCTCCACTTTTTACTTCTCCGCCATCTTGAAGGTCTCTCTGTAGGCATTTATTTTTAGTATGTAACCCTATTTAATTCTCTCTGTCTCTTTTAAGCCTCATTATTATGCAGGCAACATTTATTCTGAGGAAGTTTACTTTAGAAAGGGTATGATAATTGCACTTAAATCTTTTTCCAAACAGATAGTCTTTGAAGACCCTCATCTAAGGTATTATTATATTTATTTATTGTTTACCTCTTCTTTTAAATAATTCATAGAAACTCCATAATTTCACACAGAACAGATATAAATGTTTCAAAATAATAATATCATATAATACAACTAAAAGGTAGATTAAACTGTTATTCAAGGGAAGAAAATCCTTGAACCAAGATTGCCATTCATTCACTCCTTCAAACATTTTTGAGTATACCCTCTGAATTCCTAGGATAAATAGGGAAATGAATTGAATACTGTCCCTACTCTCAAGAAACTTATTATCAGGTAAGAAAGCGAGCTACCTATACAAATAGGAGACAAGAGGAAGATAGTGTGTGGACATTCATTCATTTGATTCAGTCAGCAATTCACTGCTCATCTTCTAGAAGCCAGACCCTAAGCTAGGTGTTCACATTGTCTTACTTAATCTTCACAATAAGTTTATGAGGGGGGTGGTACTAGTTCTATTTTACGGATGACAAAGATAGTACACAATGAAAGGGTAAATTTATTTTTCTCAAGTATTGCTGTAAGTTAATTTCAGAGGCGAAATTTGACCCTGGGCTATTTGTTTCTGCTACATCATAGTGAACTTAATTGTTATTTAACAATTAAATAACAGAAGTGTGAGTAAAATGTGCAGAGCACAGAGAAGGGAGTTGTTAATTTTCTCTAGGTCAGTTTATAAATAGTAGCTAAAGGACCAAAAGCAGTTGACTATAATGGCAGGCCTGATAGATGTGGTCACTAGAAGGCTCTGAGCATTTCCATGGATCATTGTGATTGGCAGTCTTAACAAAGTGCTGTGGGTGCAAGTCTCATATCTACATAACCTCCATGGTGTCATTCCCAGCTCTATTCCTGCTGTCTATAAAGGACATTTTAAATAAGAGATTCCTTTGGTTGGTCCTTGAATCAAAATTCTGTTCTCTGTGCAGCACCATTCTCAGAAAAAAGATACTGCACATAAATGCTGTGGAAAACTTGTAAACCCTCCCAATTCCCTCTGTTGTGGCCTCCAGCACCTCAACCTGGTATCTGTTTTCCCTCAAGCCCTTGGGGAACTGATATTTCCATCCTCCAGTTCTGGAATATCTGTCAACTATATGTATTTAATAAATGTTTGTTGAATGAATGAATGAATGAATAATTTGATGGTGTAAAACAAAGTTTGCATAGATAGGTAAATGTAGTGAGACTTTCAGGTTGGGTACTCAATTTGCATAGTCCTTTTAGCAAAATGTAATCAAGTTTCAAAGTCTAAAACTACCTACTCTACATTAAAGAAACCATTAAACTTCATTTGAACAAACAAAGCAATTAGTTCCTGCTCTATATTTGCAGCTTGTGATAATGCATTTTAAATAGAGCCCATTGAGTGTGTTTTTATTGGTTATTTTTCTTGGTTTTAACACTCCATTGTGTGCAAAGACCTCTTAGAAAATTGAAAATAAAAGTCTCTCCTTACTGATTTTGTCATTTTCCATTTGTTAAACATTGATTTTCTCCCCCCTTTGTGCATCTAATGGAGGTTGAAATTAGTGCCCCCTTTTTTGGGTGTTATTTCTTATTTGTACACATCACCTTCATTCATCAAACTGCCAGTGAACTTAGGGGCTCATGCTGGTGAGTTAACTAATGCTCTGAAGTCCACACAAGGAATATTTTGAAGAGATTTTTGCTATAGCTTTAGCTCTTGCCTTTAGAATTTCTTCCTAGAAAAGATTTCAAATATAGGGGGCATTTCTCAACAAATAATATTTTTTAAAGAAAAAAATAACCTAAACTCCTTACAGCTTTTTGATTTTGACTTTTTTTGTTTTGACTTTCTCTAGTTGTGGCAAGCGGGGGCCACTCTTCATCACGGTGCGGGCCTCTCACTATCATGGCCTCTCTTGTTGCGGAGCACAGGCTCCGGATGCTCAGGCTCAGTAGTTGTGGCTCATGGGCCTAGTTGCTCTGCGGCATGTGGGATCTTCCCAGACCAGGGCTCAAACCAGTGTCCCCTGCATTAGCAGTCAGATTCTCAACCACTGTGCCACCAGGGAAGCCCCTATTCTTCTTTTAATACCTTTATTTTATTTTATTTTATTTTTTCTTTCTTTCTTTCTTTCTTTTTCACTCCCTTTTCTTCTGAGCTGTGTGGCTGACAGGGTCTTGGTGCTCCAACCAGTTGTCAGGCCAGTGCCTCTGAGGTGGGAGAGCAAAGTTCAGGACATTGGTCCACAAGAGACGTCCCAGCTCCATGTAATATCAAATGGCGAAAGCTCTCCCAAAGATCTCCATCTCAATGCTAATACCCAGCTCCACTCAACAACCAGCAAGCTACAGTGCTGGACAGCCTACACCAAACAAATAGCGAGACAGGAACACAACCCCACCCATTAGCAAAGAGGCTTCCTAAAATCATAATAAGGTCACAAAAACCACAAAATCCAACACCTGACGCAGTCCTGCCCATCAGAAAGACAAGATCCAGCCTCATCCACCAGAACACAGGCACCAGTCCCCTCCACCAGGAAGTCAACACAACCCACTGAACCAACCTTACCCACTGGGGGCAGACACCAAAAACAATGGAAACTACGAAGCTGCAGCCTCTGAAAAGGAGACCCCAAAACAGTAAGTTAACCAAAATGAGGAGACAGAGAAACACACAGGCGACGAAAGAGCAAGATAAAAACCTATCAGACCAAACAAACAGGAAATAGGCAGTGTGCCTGAAAAATAATTCAGAGTAATGATAGTAAAGATGATCCAAAATCTTGGAAATAGAATGGAGAAAATACAAGAAACGTTTAACAAGGACCTAGAAGAACTAAAGTCCAAACAAACAATGATGAACAACACAATAAATGAAATTAAAAATTCTCTAGAAGGAATCAATAGCAGAATAACTGAGGCAGAAAAAAGGATAAGTGACCTGGAGCATAAAATAGTGGAAATAACTACCACAGAGCAGAATTTTAAAAAGGAATGAAAAGAATTGAGGACAGTCTCAGAGACCTCTGGGACAACATTAAATGCACCAACATTCTAATTATATGGGTCCCAGAAGACGAAGAGAAAAAGAAAGGGACTGAGAAAATATTTGAAGAGATTATAGTTGAAAACTTCCTTAATAGGGGAAAGGAAATAGTCAATCAAGTCCAGGAAGCACAGAGAGCCTCATACAGGATCAATCCAAGGAGAAACACACCAAGACACATATTAATCAAACTAGCAAAAATTAAATACAAAGAAAAATATTAAAAGCAGCAAGGGAAAAAACAACAAATAACATAAAAGGAAATCCCCATAAGGTTAACAGCAGAAACTCTGAAAGCCCGAAGGTAGTGGCAGGACATATTGACAGTGATGAAAGGGAAAAACTTAAAAACAAGATTACACTACACAGCAAGGGTCTCTTTCAGATTCAACATAGAAATTAAAACCTTTACAGACAAGCAAAAGCTAAAAGAATTTAGCACCACCAAACCAACTTACAACAGTACCATTAAACCAGCTTTACAACAATTGCTAAAGGAATTTCTCTAAGCAGGAAACACAAGAGAAGAATTCAGCACCATTAAACCAGCTTTAAAACAAATGCTAAAGGAACTTCTCTAGGCAGGAAACACAAGAGAAGGAAAAGACCTAGAATAACAAACGCAAAACAATTAAGAAAATGGTAAGAGGAACATACATATCAAAAATTACCTTAAATGTAAATGGATAAATGCTCCAACCAAAAGACATAGACTGGATGAATGGACACAAAAACAAGACCTGTATATATATTGTCTACAAGAGACCCACTTCAGACCTAAGGACACATACAGACTGAAAGTGAGGTGATGGAAAAAGATATTCCATGCAAATGGAAATCAAAAGCAAGCTGGAGAAGCAATTCTCATATCAGACAAAATATACTTTAAAATAAAGACTACTACAAGAGACAAAGAAGGGCACTACATAATGATCAAGGGATCAATCCAAGACGAAGATATAACAGTTGAAAATATTTATGCACCCAACATAAGAGCACCTCAATACTTAAGGAAAATGCTAGCAGCCATAAAAGGGGAAATCGACAGTAACACAACCATAATAGGGGACTTTAACACCCCATTTTCACCAGTGGACAGATGATCCAAAATGAAAATAAATAAGGAAACACAAGCTTTAAATGATACATTAAACAAGATGGACTTAATTGATATTTCTAGGACATCCCATTCAAAAACAACAGAATATACTTTCTTCACAAGGGCTCGTGGAACATCTCCAGGATAGATCATATCTTGGGTCACAAATCAAGCCTTGGTAAATTTAAGAAAGTTGAAATCGTATCAAGTATCTTTTCTGACCACAACGTTATGAGACTAGATATCAATTACAGGGGAAAATCTGTAAAATATACAAACACATGGAGGCTAAACAATACACTACTAAATAACTGAGAGATCACTGAAGAAATCAAAGAGGAAATAAAAAAATACCTAGAAACAAATGACAATGAAAACACGATGACACAAAACCTATGGGAGGCAGCAAAAGCAGTTCTAAGAGGGAAGTTTATAGCAATACAATCCTACTCCAAGAAACAAGGAACATCTCAAATAAACAACCTAGCCTCACACCTAAAGCAATGAGAGAAGGAAGAACAAAAAAAACTCAAAGTTAGCAGAAGGAAAGAAATCATAAAGGTCAGATCAGAAATAAATGAAAAAGAAATGAAGGAAATGATAGCAAAGACCAATAACACTAAAATCTGGTTCTCTGAGAAGATAAACAAAATTGATATGGGCTTCCCTGGTGGCACGGTGGTTGCGCGTCCGCCTGCCGATGCAGGGGAGCCGGGTTCGCGCCCCGGTCTGGGAGGATCCCGCGTGCCGCGGAGCGGCTGGGCCCGTGAGCCATGGCCGCTGGGCCTGCGCGTCCGGAGCCTGTGCTCCGC
>NC_041228.1:50867546-50872399 GCF_002837175.3 Physeter macrocephalus
ACACTACTAAATAACTGAGAGATCACTGAAGAAATCAAAGAGGAAATAAAAAAATACCTAGAAACAAATGACAATGAAAACACGATGACACAAAACCTATGGGAGGCAGCAAAAGCAGTTCTAAGAGGGAAGTTTATAGCAATACAATCCTACTCCAAGAAACAAGGAACATCTCAAATAAACAACCTAGCCTCACACCTAAAGCAATGAGAGAAGGAAGAACAAAAAAAACTCAAAGTTAGCAGAAGGAAAGAAATCATAAAGGTCAGATCAGAAATAAATGAAAAAGAAATGAAGGAAATGATAGCAAAGACCAATAACACTAAAATCTGGTTCTCTGAGAAGATAAACAAAATTGATATGGCCATTAGCCAGACTCATCAAGAAAATAAGGGAGAAGACTCAAATCAATATAAATGAAAAAGGAGAAGTCACTACTGACACTGCAGAAATACAAAGGATCATAAGAGATTACTACAAGCAATTATATGCCAATAAAATGGACAACCTGGAAGAAATGGACAATTTCTTAGAAAAGCACAAGCTTCGGAGAATGAACCAGGAAGAAATAGAAAATATAAAAAGACCAATCATGAGCACTGAAATTGAGACTGGGATTAAAAATCTTCCAACAGACAAAAGCCCTGGACCAGAGGGCTTCACAGGCGAATTCTATCAAACATTTAGAGAAGAGTGAACACCCATCATTCTCAAGCTCCTCTAAAATATAGCAGAGGGAGGAACACTCCCAAACTCATTCTACGAGGCCACCATCACCCTGATATCAAAACCAAAGATGTCACAAAGAAAGAAAACTACAGGCCAGTATCACTGATGAACATAGATGCAAAAATCCTCAACAAAATACTAGCAAACAGAATCCAACAGCACATTAAAAGGACCATACACCATGATCAAGTGAGGTTTATCCCAGGAATGCAAAGATTGTTCAATATACGCAAATCAGTCAATGTAATACACCATATTAACAAATTAAAGGAGAAAAAGCATATATTCATCTCAGTAGATGCAGAAAAAGCTTTCAACAAAATTCATCACCCATTTATGGTAAAAACCCTCCAGAAAATAGGCATAGAGGGAGCTTACCCCATCATAATAAAGGCCATATATGGCAAACCCACAGCCAACATGGTTCTCAATGGTGAAAAACTGAAACCATTTCCTCTAAGATCAGTAACAAGACAAGGTTGTCCACGCTCACCACTATTATTCAACATTATTTTGGAAGTTTAGCCACAGCAATCAGAGAAGAAAAAGAAATGAATGGAATCCAAATAGGAAAAGAAATAAAACTGTCACTATTTGCAGATGACATGATACATAGAGAATCCTAAAGATGCTACCAGAAAACTACTAGAGCTAATCAATTAATTTGGTAAAGTAGCAGGATACAAAAATAATGCACAAAAATCTCTTGCATTCCTATACACTAAAGATGAAAAATCCCAAAGAGAAATTAAGGAAATACTTACATTTACCATTGCAACAAAAAGAATAAAATATCTAGGAATAAACCTACTTAAGGAGACAAAAGACCCGTATGCAGAAAACTATAAGACACAGATGAAAGAAATTAAAATGATACAAACAGATGGAGAGATATACCATGTTCTTGGATTGGAAGAATCAACACTGTGAAAATGACTCTACTACCCAAAGCAATCTACAGATTCAATGCAATCCCTATCAAACTACCAATGGCATTTTTCACAGAACTAGAACAAAAAATTTCACACTTTGTAAGGAAACACAAAAGACCCTGAAGAGCCAAAGTAATCTTGACAAAGAAAAAGCAAGCTGAAGGAATCAGGCTCCCAGACTTCAGACTATACTACAAAGCTACAGTAATCAAGACAGTATGGTACTGGCACAAAAACAGAAATATAGATCAATGGAACAGGATAGAAAGCCCAGAGATAAACCCACACACATATGGTCACCTTATCTTTGATAAAGGAGGCAAGAATATACAGTGGAGAAAAGACAGCCTCTTCAATAAGTGGTGCTGGGAAAACTGGACAGCTACATGTAACTACAAAGCTATAGTAATCAAGACAATATGGTACTGGCAGAAAAACAGAAACATAGAACAGTGGAACAAGATAGAAAGCCCAGAGATCAATCCACGTACCTATGGTCAACTAATCTCTGACAAAGGAGGCAAGGATATACAATGGAGAAAAGACAGTCTCTTCAATAAGTGGTGCTGGGAAAACTGGACAGCTACATGTAAAAGAATGAAATTAGAACACTCCCTAACACCATACACAAAAATAAACTCAAAATGGATTAAAGACCTAAATATAAGGCCAGACACTATAAAACTCTTAGAGGAAAACATAGGCAGAACACTCTATGACATAAATCACAGCAAGATCCTTTTTGACCCAACTCCTAGAGAAATAGAAATAAAAACAAAAATAAACAAACAGGACCTAATTGAACTTGAAAGGTTTTGCACAGCAAAGGAAAACATAAACATGACGAGAAGACAACTCTCAGAATGGGAGAAAATATTTGCCAATGAAGCAACTGACAAAGGATTAATCTCCAAAATTTACAAGCAGCTCAATATCAAAAAAGCAAACAACCCAATCCAAAAATGGGCAGAAGACCTAAATAGATATTTCTCCAAGGAAGATATACAGTTTGCCAACAAACACATGAAAGAATGCTCAACATCACTAATCATTAGAAAAATGCAAATCAAAATTATGAGGTATCACCTCACACCAGTCAGAATGGCCAACATCAAAAATCTAGAAACAATAAATGCTGGAGAGGGTGTAGAGTAAAGGGAACCCTCCTGCACTTTTGGTGAGAATATAAATTGATACAGCCACTATGGAGAACAGTATGGAGGTTCCTTAAAAAACTAAAAATAGAACAATCATATGACACAGCAATCCCACTACTGGGCATATACCCTGAGAAAACCATAATTCAAAAAGGGTCATGTACCACAGTGTTCATTGCAGCTCTATTTACAATAGCCAGGATATGGAAGCAACCTAAGGGTCCATCAACAGATGAATGGATAAAGAAGATGTGGCACATATACACAATGGAATATTACTCAGTCATATAAAGAAACGAAATTGAGTCATTTGTGTGAGGTGGATGGACCTAAAGTCTGTCATACAGAGTGAAGTAAGTCAGAAAGAGAAAAACAAATACTGTATGCTAACACATATATATGGAATCTAAAAATAAAATGGTTCTGAAGAACCTAGGGACAGGACAGGAATAAAGATGCATACGTAGAGAATGGACTTGAGGACACGGGGAGTGGGAAGGGTAAGCTGGAATGAAGTGAGAGAGTGGCAGGGACGTATATACACTACCAAATGTAAAATAGTGGGAAGCAGCCGCATAGCACAGGGAGACCAGCTTGGTGCTCTGTGACCACTTAGAGGGGTGGGATAGGGAGGGTGGGAGGGAGAGGCAAGAGGAAGGAGATATGGGGATATATGTGTATCTATGACTGATTCACTTTGTTATAGAGCAGAAACTAGTACACCATTGTGAAGCAATTATACTCCAATAAAGATGTTTAAAAAAAAAAGTGCCTAATTTTTACCGGTAAGTATGCTGATCCTCAGAAGGCTAAGGATGCCAAATATATTTAGTGCGCCAAAGAAAAGGGATTTTAGAATCACCAGATAGCATTTTCACTTAATCTAGCAAGTTTTAATTTCACTTACATTTTTCAGTTATAGGATCACAGACAACCCTGAAAGTAAAGGGATAAATATGCTAAGAACATTCTTCCAGAGTTGGAGGATGGGGTTATACTTCATCTTAACTTCTTAGCACTTGATACCTCTGTCTGTTCCATATGTCTATTCCATATAAGCTTTGAAGGAGCACTTGATATGTGCACTTGATATTTCTGCCTGTTCCATAGAAGTTTTGAAGTAGCTGACTCATCTTACTCAAGCTTGGTACATTATTCAGCGTAAACTTGTACATATACCTATATCTGCCTGTGGCTCACTAAGACATTTTGTTTCAGGGAAAAGAATCATTAAATGAGCATGTCATATATTTTCTAATGTATTTCTGTAAAATTTAGTATGTGCACGTGGGTAGAAATTATAGCCAAAAAAATGGGGTGGCGGGGCAGGAATTGGGAACTTGGCTAACAAATTTTAAACATTGTTCAACAGCAATTTAAAATTTCTGAACATGGACAGCCTGGATAATAATTATTAGAAGATGCTGCTTCTGCAGAAGGGGAGAGGCAGCTCATGGAAGGGAGGGCCTCCGGAGTGTGGAGTTCCAGGGTTTGGAGAGTAAAACTAATGTGCCTCAGGCAAAACAGTCTGTCAACAGACACACGTTTTTGATATATAAGGTACGTCAAAAATGGACATTGAGTCCGGTTGAAGTCTGGAGCTGCCGAAGAGGCAAGAGACCTTTTCTTCCCTCTTTGCTTCCAGGTGCCTGAGGAGAGGGGTTTAAGCGCGCCGCTTAAAGGAGCTCCAGAAACGGGCACAGAGCTGCCGAAGAGACAGGAGACTTTTTCTTGCCTCTTTGCTTCCTGGGGCGCAAGGAGAGGGATTAAGGGCACCGCGTAAAGGAGCTCCAGAAACGGGCGCAAGCCGCGGCTGTCGGCGCGGACAGCAGAGACGGGTGTGGGACGCTAGGGTTGCTGCTGCCGCCACCAAGAGGCCTGTGTGCAAGCACAGGTCACTCTCCACACCGCCCCTCCCGGGAGCCTGTGCAGCCTGCCACTGCTGGGGTCCCGGGATCCAGGGACAGCTTCCCCGGGAGACGCACGGTGCGCCTCAGGCTGGTGCAGCGTCACGCCGGCCTCTGCTGCCACAGGC
>NC_041228.1:50873103-50875112 GCF_002837175.3 Physeter macrocephalus
TTTCTTCCTTCCTTCCTTTCTTCCTTCCTCCCTTCCTTTCTTTCTTCCTTCCTCCCTTCCTTTCTTTCTTCCTTCCTTCCTTCCTTCCCACCCTCCCTCCTTCCTTCTTTCCTTCCTTCCTTTTCTGCTCCACTCAAGGTCCAGCAACGAACAGTGCTGGACACCCTAACCCCAACAAAGAGCCAGACAGGTCTACAGCCCCATCCATTAGCAGAGAGGCTGCCTAAAATCATAATAAGGCTACCAACATCCCCAAACACACCACCAGACGTGGACCTGCCCACCAGAAAGACAAGATCCAGCCTCATCCACCAGAATAGAGGCACTGGACCCCCAACCAGGAAACCTACTCAACCCACTAAATCAACCTTAGCCACTGGGGGCAGCCAGCAAAACCAATGGGAACTACGAACCTGCAGCCTGCAAAAAGGAGACCCCAAACACAGTAAGATAAGCAAAATGAGAAGAAAGAAAAACACACAGCAGATGAAGGAGCAAGATAAAAACACACCAGACCTTACAAATGAAGAGGAAATAGGCAGTCTACCTGAAAAAGAATTCAGAATAATGATAGTAAAGATGATTCAAAATCTTGGAAATAGAATAGACAAATTGCAAGAAACAGTTAACAAGGACCTAGAAGAAATAAAGAGGAAGCAAGCAACGATGAGCAACACAATAAATGAAATGAAAAATACTCTAGATGGGCTCAGTAGCAGAATAACTGAGGCAGAAGGACAGATAAGTGACCTGGAAGATAAAATAGTGGAAATAACTACTGCAGAGCAGAAAAAAGAAAAAAGAATGAAAAGAACTGACGACAGTCTCAGAGACCTCTGGGACAACATTAAACGCACCAACATTCGAATTATAGGGGTCCCAGAAGAAGAAGAGAAAAAGAAAGGGACTGAGAAAATATTTGAAGAGATTATAGTTGAAAACTTCCCTAATATAGGAAAGAAAATAGTCAATCAAGTCCAGGAAGCACAGAGAGTCCCATACAGGATAAACCCAAGGAGAAACACGCCAAGACACATAATAATCAAACTGTCAAAAATTAAATACAAAGAAAACATATTAAAAGCAGCAAGGGAAAAACAACAAATAACACACAAAGGAATCCCCATAAGGTTAACATCGGATCTTTCAGCAGAAACTCTCCAAGCCAGAAGGGAGTGGCAGGACATATTTAAAGTGATGAAGGAAAAAAACCTACAACCAAGATTACTCTACCCAGCAAGGATCTCATTCAGATTTGATGGAGAAATTAAAACCTTTACAGACAAGCAAAAGCTGAGAGAGTTCAGCACCACCAAACCAGCTTTACAACAAATGCTAAAGGAACTTCTCTAGGCAAGAAACACAAGAGAAGGAAAAGACCTACAAGAACAACCCGAAACAATTCAGTAAATGGTAATAGAACCATACATATCGATAATTACCTTAAATGTAAATGGATTAAATGCTCCCACCAAAAGACACAGACTGGCTGAATGGAAACAAAAACAAGACCCATATATATGCTGTCTACAAGAGACCCACTTCAGACCTAGGGACACATACAGACTGAAAGTGAGGGGATGGAAAAAGATATTCCATGCAAATGGAAATCAGAAGAAAGCTGGAGTAGCAATTCTCATATCAGACAAAATAGACTTTAAAGTAAAAACTATAACAAGAGACAAAGAAGGACACTATATAATGATCAAGGGATCGATCCATGAAGAAGATATAACAATTGTAAATATTTATGCACCCAACATAGGAGCACCTCAATACATAAGGCAAATACTAACAGCCATAAAAGGGGAAATCGACAGTAACACAATCATAGTAGGGGACTTTAACACCCCACTTTCACCAATGGACAGATCATCCAAAATGAAAATAAATAAGGAAACACAAGCTTTAAATGATACATTACACAAGATGGACTTAATTGATATTTATAGGACATTCCATCCAAAAACAACAGAATACACATTCTTCTCAAGTGCTCATGGAACACT
>NC_041228.1:50877602-50901121 GCF_002837175.3 Physeter macrocephalus
GACGCAAGAGGGAAGAGATATGGGAACATATGTATATGTATAACTGATTCACTTTGTTGTAAAGGAGAAACTAACATACTATTGTAAAACAGTTATTCTCCAATAAAGATGTTAAAAAAAAAAAAAAAGAAGATGCTGCTTCCATGTTTCCAAGTTATAATACTTTGGTCAAATAATTAATATAGGACACAGACAATTTCCTCCTACCTATAAGTGAAACAGAAAAATATAATCCCAATATTAGCATTAATTCTGAATGTTAACAAATGCCTTCCTATTCCTCCATCTCTTATCACACATTTACTGAGCACCTGCTGTGTGTTAGACATCGTGTTAGGAACTGAGAAACACAGGATAAATATATTGTCCCTACCCTTTTAAGTAGCTCAGAGTATGAAGGATGGATAGACAAAAGAAAAATGGTGGAGTTTTGTGATGTGAGTCATGACAGAGGTGAGCCCTTGGTTCTATTTGATGCAGAGAAAACCATATAAAGGAGGGAACACCTGGTCCAAATTTTGATGGATTAATTGAAATTATCTGCACACCTTCATCCCCATAAAAAAAGGGGAAAATATGTCCTAAGTTCTGGGAACAGCATAGGTAAAGGCATCAAGGTAAGAAACTCTGTTATGCACTGCTAAACAGAATGAGTATGAGATGCTTCAGGAGGTGAGTGAGACAGAGAAAGTATAGCTTTGTATATCATTAAAGGAAGCTTGGATTTTTTTTCTTTAAGTCATGTGAAGTCATAGGATTTGACATAAATAGAATTGTTAATGATCTGATCTAGAAAGATCATCTCACTGCCATTGCAGAACTGATCAATGAAAGCAAGAATAAAGGCAAGGAAACCAAAGCCAAAAGGAGAAAATAGGCATGAGAAAATTTTAGAAAGGAGAATCAGTAGAACTTGGTTGCTGGTTGGATGAGGGCTAAGGGAGAGTGAGTGGTGTAGGATCACTGACTAGTGTAGATGAGGATGCTCATATGATACTCAATAAGAGGAGGAGCATGGCTGGCTTTAGGGGAAATGGACAATGATGATGAATTCAGGTTTGTTGTAGGTTAAATTTGAGATGAACAGAACTGCTAAGTGAGGAAGACAATAAGCAGTTGTTGGACAGGTCAACAGCTCCAGATACTAATATGAAGTGTAGGTAGAGGTTTGGTAGCATCCACGTACATGGTGATCTTTGAAACAATGAAAGTGGCTGAAATTTCCCAGGAAGTAAATATGAAGAGAAAAGAGAAGAGGGCTGAATCCTGGGAAATATTGATTTTAAATGGCTAGCCATAGGATGCAAGACGGGCCCTGAAAACTGGAACTGAAGAAGTAAAGTAAACCAAGAATGGCATTACAGATTCTTTGGAAAGAGAAAGTTCCAAGGACAAAATTGTCCCCAAAAAGTCAAATGCTTCAAAAGTTTTACTCATCTCTTCATGCCTTTACCTATTCATCCACTCAAATATTTTTGGGGCTTTTAATATATTATAGTCACAAGTTATATACAGTTGCTAAACAAAATCAACCCTATCCTGAGATAGATTACCATTTCATGGAGTAGACTGATCTTAAATAAATGGGCAAGACATATATGTGTGATTTCAAAACGTGGTGAGTGCCATAAAAGAACGTTAGTATATAAAGGATTCCCTGGGTATGATCATTAGGAGGTTATTGGTGGCTTTCACAATGGTAGTCTTGATGGAATAAGAGAAGTGAGAAAAAGTCAAATCACCGCCAAAATTGCCATGAGTTGAAGAATAAATATGAAGGAAGGATGTGGAGCAAAGCAAGGTAGATAACTCTCTTCAGAAGCATTAGTGTGACAATTAGAGCAATACAAAAAGAAAACAAAGCAAAGGAAGGTTTTTTGATTTATGATATGGGAAGATAGAGCATATTTATAGGCTGATGTTAGAAGGAACTAATAGAAAGGAATAGCTATAAATATTTTTAAAGTGAGAAAATGTTTAATGAAATTGGGTAAAATTAATATGAATTATAAATATAACATATTTCAGGTGGATTCAAATGAACTAAAGAGACACTACAGGAGTTCTACAAAATTTCAGGTAGGTGGCTTACAATTCCAAAATTGTTCAAATAATCCATTACCATTTTGACTTTAAGTTCCATCTATAAATTTCTACCAAAAAAAATCTGCTTCCTTTAAAAATTGTAGTCTTTGTAACAAAGTTTATACAGGTGAAGTTTTATTAGGCAGAGTTTTTGCTTCTCATTAATTATACAATATACTTCCTAGTATGTGCAAATGTGTAATTCAATATACGGGTCTCTACTAGGCAAAACAAAATCTTAGCGCCCACATTTAAGTTCCAATTTAAATGTCAACAAAGGAGTATGGGGTGTATTTTGTCTTGTCCATACATAATTCTAGTCTCCAATTCATGTAGCATGATGATGTAAAATCTACAAAATTGTTTCTACTCCTATTTCTTTCTTGTTCATATAAGCAAAATATATGCTACCGTATAGCTCAGGGAACTCTGCTAAATATTCTGTAATAACCTAAATGGAAAAAGAATTTGAAAAAGAATAGATACATGTATATGTATAACTGAATCACTTTGCTATACACCTGAAACTAACACAACATTGTTAATCAACTATACTCCAATATGAAATTTTAAAAAAAATTTTTAATAAAAAAATTTTAAAAATAAAACCACTGGAAATTGTTAGAATGGCATACAGCGAAAAAAAAAAGAAGCAATTATTTAGATAACATGGCATCTTCCTTTTCTCAAATATAGTATAATATTATTTTTTCACCCATGTGTTGTGTTTTCACCCATAATTATTTACAAAGTACTTTATTATCTTTTATTGTTCCTCCTAACCCCGAGAAATAGGCAGAGATTTGAGGGTGTTCCAAGGTTACCCAATCTGTATGCGTGAACTCCAACCTCCCATTTCAAGAACAACACTTTAGTGGCCTCAAATTTTGTTAAAAATACAAATCTGGGTTTAGGTGCCAAATTGTCCCTACTGGCGATCTATGGTGATTAAAATTTCTTTCAATTTGTTTTTATCTCCAACTAATTTTCTCTGTAAAAAACTGCCACATACTTAGACATATTCATAAAAGGTCTAAACTACTTTGATGAACTCTACAAAGAGGATGAATAGTTTTGTAAGTGCCGCAGACCTTATTCCAAACACTTAATCACTTTCTTGAATTTGAATAAGGGCAACTTAACTCATATATTTAATTTGGGTTCATAAATGTAAACTTTTACATTTATTTAATTGTAGTCATGCCTTTTGAATTTCCTTAGCACATCCTGTACGTCTTATGGCATTGTATTATAGCTATTTCTGCTCTTGGTTATTCCACCATTAGATTGTTAACTTCTTGTGGACAGAAACAATATCTTGCTTCTATTTCAACCCCAACATGCTTTGCAAAGTTCCTTGTACAGAGTACAGTGTTGGCCAGTACTTAATTCAATTTTCTACAATTCATTGAGAAATAAATCATCTCTATCCATACAAATCCACATTAATGTATTAATATCAAACATGATTAATAACTGTCTGCATAGAAAAGTCAAGTGAGTATTTGAGCAATTGGATTCTAAAATAGCACTAGACAAATCAACAGTTCTGTGCTCCTGCTTCCTTGTTTATAAGACATTATTTTAGTAACTGCTCTATGTACCTCTCAACTTGTTATGAGGCTCAATATCAGTAGGGTAAATCAATGAAGTTTGATGATATTATGCAATTTTTAAGCCAATTATTTTAGGAAGTAATTTGTTTATAGTAGCGAATGTGTGTTCATTCAAACTGAAAGTCCCATTCCTTTTCAATAGCACTAGGTTTTGAAATTGTAGTACACAATTAATCACCTCAAATTTCTTCATACGTATGGCCTTACACAAAACTCTTACAAAACTCTTAACTCCTCTTAATTGTCTTAAATAAATTAAACGTTTTTTTAATGTACCCTATTTTTCAAGATGACGTAAAAAATAATGAAAATGAATAATTGTCTTATGTAAAAGGATTTTTTATTGTTATCATTGCAATCAGTAAGTATGCAAGTGTTATGCTGTCACAATTACCATGGTAATGGAAGGCCAGAATAATTTAAATACATCACAAATTTAAAATATATTATCTTCAGCTATAATAGTATTTTCAATACCTTCTCCCATCAGAACTGATAATTGTAAATGGGACTGACTTCTTTCATCTCCTCTCTGTTAGCCTGTACAGTCTCTGATAGATATGTTCACAGCAGTTTATTGTTAGCAATATGATACAAAGTAGACAGTAGGAGAAAGAACTGAAGAGTCTGGATGAACCACCAACAATATAATTAGCCCTGAACACTGGAGAATTGCCTGAAACATAAATATATATCACTACAATGAATGCCCAATTGTTTCACATAAAATCAAGAATGGGCTTGAGTTTCAGTCCAAAAGCCCCAAGTTTAAAACATTATTAAAATGTATTTTAACAGTAGCAAGCATGCCATCTCTTAAATATATGTGACAGCTCAATAAAATCCCAGAAAATGCAGCGCTTAAGCCAAGATCAGATGCATGAAGCTGGAAATGAAATTCACTGGAAGTAGGCTATGAAGTAGTGTTCTTGTTTTCAGGGCGCTAATACACCTTTCAGTGACACCATGCATATGAAACTGAAGGCAATTTTGTATTAAGCAACAAATAAATCATGGTGACTGGTCAGCCTTTACATACATTGGTATAAATCAATTCATGTCCTAAAAAGCATGTAAACACAACATAATTGTGAATGTGTTCTTCCAACAGTTGGATGTGGCATCAATAATGCCATTTGATGTTTTCTACCTCTTCTTTGGGTTTAAACCAATATTTAGGACAAACAGGATGTTAAAGGTAAGATAACTATACTTAACTGTCTTACAATAATGGAAATCTCAAAGTACTTTAAAATATCCTAAAAGTATCATATTCTTAATTTTTCCCAAACTATCCTCCATTTTTATGCCCTCATGAATGCTAAGAATTTTAAAAGCTGAATGAAGGAAAAACATCCCTATTTCTAGTAATGGAAGTTGCTTTTGGTTGTTTTGAGTCTATATCTCATAACAGCTATTTTTATAACTTAAAATAGGAATGCTTTTGTATTTCAAAATACAGCTATAATTACAAATGAATATTTTATAATTTTATTCTGTTCCACTTGTCACTATTTATTACATAGTCACTGAATGTCTGCAATACTGGCTGTAAAATGAGGGTATTAGTTTTCATGACCTCTAAGTTATCTCACTCATCAAAAATTCTATAATTATAGAAAAATGCAAGCACAGTTTTGCATAACAAAATTATTTAGATACAACTCACATGTCCATCAAGAGGGAAAGAGTTAAATACATTGCAGTATATCTATAGAGTACTTGGTAATGTAAAAATAAAGAGGAAGTTTTCTATGAAAGACCTCCAAGAAAAACTGCTCAGTTAAAAAAAAAAAAAGCTAGTTACGGAACAGTTTATAGAATACTAACTTTTGTAACAGAAAGGGGAAAATATTCTATTTTTCTATATTACATAAACAGTGGAAGACTACCCAAAAAATCTAATAAATGGTTAACTGAGGTAAGGATGGGAAGCTGGAGGGAAAAGCAGGATGGGTAGGGGCAGGAATAGGAGAAAAGACTATGAAGGTATATGTTTCCTATTGTTTTTGAACTATGTGAATGTATTACCTATTCAAAAAGATTCTAAGGCATAAATATTTTATAGCTCATAGCTTTATCAGATACCTAAGAGGAATCTGAGGAGAGTCAGGATGTGAAATTTCATATAAATTTTTAATAATAGCAATGATAGCTTGTATTTCCAAAGACAGCCTTCTTAAAAGGAACACCAAAGATTTTATCAGTTGTAGGTGGCTATCACTTTGACACCTTGGGAAGACAAGATGACATAACCTGGAGACTCGGGTGGATCCTAACACAGCTGCAGCTGATATTTGTTGAATACATACTTGTAGCTACGTACTTTGTTAAACTTCGTATTCATTATCTCATTTATTCCTCCAAACAACCTCATTTTAGAGATGAGGGAAATGAGAATTAGCAGGGTAAAAATATCTGTCCAGACACACTCTGGTGAGTGGCAGTATCTGGATTCTATCACATATTTTTCTGACTCCAAATTCCTTACTAAAATCAGATGGGCAAATAAACTTCAGGCTGAAGGAGCTTTCCTTCCACACCCATGATTTTTCCAAGTCAAGAGGGACCTTACTCTATATTCTCGTCCATCCAAGACAACTCTAGAGACTTCTGTTTTGACCACAGAATGTAGGTCTAGATTGAGCAGAACTTAACGTTCCCAGCAGCTTGGTGGGCTGGCCATCCATCATCAAATTTCTAGTGTAGAATGGACGTTTCTGGAGGACACTGCTCAGAGGCAACCAACTTTGAGAGAGACTCAGGTTCCTATGGATTTGAGTGTTTGGCATTATAATAAAAATTTATAAAATGCTAACTCTTCACACCCCATCTCTGTGTCCCTTCAGTGTCCAAAAACCTACTCACTATATTAGGTAGTTTTTTTTATAATATAGGAGATCCTGAAAGCCAACATTAATCTTCTTTACATAGCCCTGCAGTCCAGTCATCTTCACATAAGTGTGTCATTTTAATGTGCAGTTCTCTAGGGAAAATATCGTTTACCTATCTCCAAATTATATATGAGAAAACAAATAAAGAATATAAATTTTCGGGGGCTTCCCTGGTGGCGCAGTGGTTGAGGGTCCGCCTGCCGATGCAGAGGACGCGGGTTCGTGCCCCGGTCCAGGAGGATCCCACATGCCGCGGAGCGGCTGGGCCCGTGAGCCATGGCCGCTGAGCCTGCGCGTCCAGAGCCTGTGCTCCACAATGGGAGAGGCCACAACAGTGAGAGACCCGCGTACCGCAAAAAAAAAAAGAATATAAATTTTCTCTACAGTGAACACGTAAGCTAGATTTTAAAATGTGCCTTTGTGAAGATTTCTGTTAAGAGCACAATAAACAAGTTACGACAAATTGAAATTATCTTAATCTGAATGCTTAATGGATGTTTCCTACTCAGGAATTCCGGAAAAACAAATCATTTGTGTATATTTCTAGTTAAATAGTCATTGCTATTACAGCTGTTTTCTAATTCCAAATGTTCTATTACAGTCTTATCTACATTGGAAGAAATTTTGAACTAAATAATCTTTGAACTAAATAATCTCTAATAGCCCTTCCTATCTGTAAGATCCTATGAGTCTAAGTACATTCTCTTACTGTCCCCAACTTAAAGATGAGGAAACCAAAGTACAGAAATATTAAGTGACTTTTCCAAGGTCGCACAGTTAATAAATGGCAGAGAGGAGATAGATTGGTGTTTGGTTCTGGATTTCATGCTCTTGCTCTTGCATTTTACAGCCTATAGATTAAAAAGAGAAAGTAGGGGGTAAGAGTGCATGTAGGGAGTATCTGTTGCTATAGAGGTGGGTGTAAGCAGAAGAAAAACTTGAGGCAAATAGCAACTGTTTGGATTAGATGCATATAAACTCTCTATGTCTTTGAACAATGTCAAGAATAGATAACAAATGCTAATATTAACTGGACTTTAAATTTTGTTGAAATAAATACACATTTAATGCAACTTGCTTAAAAACAATGCTAGTGTTGAGCAACAGGACTTAACACCTATTTATGATTTCAATGTATTTTATTATGCTTTTACTATTTTACTTATGTTTTGGGGGGAGGTATGATTTTTAATTATTGTAAAATAAAGTTCTACTACATGCTTTAAAAAAGAAAAAACAGGAAAGAAATGCTTTTAAGCTTGATTTTCAACAAGCATTACAAATAAGACTATAACTAAAGGGTAGAAATAAAATAAAGCAAGAAGCTCTGGAAGTTTGGCACCTTGTTAAAATGCACTACCCGGAAGAAAATACCACTGACCCACCTTAGTTTTTTAAGACATGAATAGAATTATTTTCAGTAACAAATAGTCTATTTTATATCGTTTTATTTAAATACAATAGATGTATTTAAGACTAATGCACTTTTGGGTTTCTTTTGCTTGTTTTCTACATAGTACACTTCATTTTTTGAGTTTAATCATCACCTAGAGTCTATAATGAACAAGGCATATATCTACAGGTAAAGTATAACTCAATGTACTTCAGGGCTGGGAGAGAGAGCAACGGTGAAATATTTTAGACAGGACTTGCGAAGAATATGGCCTCCCTGCAAAAGAGAAGGGAATAATCTCAGATTTGGGGCTATGTAAAATATTGGGTTGTGTTCTAAAGTAGATTTGAACATTTTGAAGTGAGATAAAAGTATGAAAATTATATTAGATTTTAGAAGAATACAAGACTGAAAAAGAGGACGTATTACCTGCTTCAGTCAGAACAAGGACAGAGAAACATGCTCTTTCACAAGTTTTTACATCTCTCTCATGACAATTCATTCTAATCTGAATTTTCATTCATTTGCTGTTCTGAACTTAATTTGCCCAGAGACCTCTAGTCAGTTAATCATAGCATAAAATCCCATGAGCTTTTCAGAGATATCCAGTGAAATCAGCATGGTGTATTTTATGGGACTCAAAGTGGAGAGGTGACCCTGGAGGGATATCTTTCAGGGAGTTGACTCATACCATTTGTGAAAAGAGAGGATTTTTTTTTTCTACTCTGTCAGTCCCAGTCAAGACACTGCAGTCAGAAAACATGTGAAGGCACCATCATTTTATATTGTGCTAATGAGAGTTAACAGTTCACAAATTTAAAGCAAGGAGATTCAGCAGAGACTTTAAGGAAAATAAAATGTTAAAATAGGCTGTATTCCAGGAACAACACAAGTCTTACTTTGCATTTATTCTCCTTGTCAGAGTCATTCGAACAACTGGATACTTGCTCTTTACTCTGCACATTAATGCCTGTATGTATTATTGGGCTTCAAACTATGAAGGAATTGGAACTACTATATGGGTGTATGATGGTGAAGGAAACAAGTAAGTTTTAATTTTGAAGGAAACATTTATTGATTCTTCTTAATCTTATGTTTCAGTGTGAGCTTTCTTAAGCTAGTGCTTTTTGAAACTGTAAATCACAATCCATTAATGGGCAGTAAAAACTCTTTATTAGTAGGTCAGTATGTTTTTAAGTGAAAGAGGATAGAATAGAGGAGGACAGAATAGAAAATATCCAAGTCTGTCATTCTGAGTAGGGGGTGTGTGTGTGTGTGTGTGTGTGTGTGTGTGTCCTGGATTAACCTGTAAAATGCATTTCTTACTCAGGATCATGAACAACAAAGTTTGAAAGCCTCTGCTTTAGACAGCTGAGTGGTAAGGTAACTTTTAATAACTCCTATGCTGATTGTTAGTAATGAACAATGTTAATTATTTGGAGGGCAGATGCAGTGGCTAATTAGTTTACCACTGAAGAGCTTTATGGGTTTATGAGTCAGCTATAACCACTAACTCAATTAAACATTTACAGAGTAACAAGGATCATATACTAAACTTGACAATTAGATATGCAAGTACCCTGAGAATAAGAGATTGTCTGAAAATTTTAGTACAGTAGAATCAGGGCTCAATAATGGCAACTGAGTTATTTAATAGTGAAATTTCCTTTTGGTAGATACAAAGGCCTGGCATAAAGTAGATTCCATTAACTTTCTGCTCCAGTGAAATGACATTGAGCCTATTATAAAGCAATGTCCTTACTGGAAAATAACAGGTCCCAGCATGACTTTGAAGGGCAACTCACAGCAGCCTTGGGAAGGAAAGCAATTACAGGATAGAGCAAAAAGAGTAAAGATACCTCACAAAATTACACCCTAGCTAGAGTGAGCAGGATCTGAATGAGGGATTATAACATTTTTTGAACTTTTAACCAGAACTAATTTTAAAAATTTAAAGTCAGAAGGCCCGATGATCGGGGAAATACACACACACACACACACACACACACACACACACACAAACACACACAAGAAGAAAGTGTGTAACCAAATCTATAAGTAATTCCCTTTAGAATGTGAATTAAATATGTATTTAGTTTAATATAAGTAACTACAAAGAAAACTGAGTAAGATACCAACTATATTAAATATTACCTAGAAGTATGTAATTCAACATCATTAGACCCATAAGTCTGATAAGTGTTTTTTATCAAATTAGCAAAATAATATACAGTTGCCATCCAGAAAAAGTGGAGCTATTTCTCTTTTCATACCTGGATGCCTTTCTGCAGCATTTCTAGAGAATGTATCTTGTTCCCAGTGCCTAGAACATTGTTAAGTATATAACATACACTCAGTATATGTTAGGTATTTAAAGAAGGCAAGAAGGAAGTTTCTTTACTCTCTCTTCCTACTTGCCTTCTTTAAATACCTAACATATAGTGAGTGTATGAGAGAGAGTCAAGGAAAAAGGAAGGAATGACCAAATCTGTATTATAACAAGAAGAAAGAAACCTCAGCTTCAACCCATAAGAAACTGAAGCTACATTGTTCTAATATTTTAGATGTCTAATTCCAGCTACAGTGCAGACCAGATATTCAAAGCCCTCTCACTAAAATACAAGAAGATAAACTACTTGAAATTTTTGTTGTATTAGTTATTGTAATTACTTGTTGTAAGATACATTTCTATATAAATTATAATTACAACAGTTTTCAATGATTGCTAAACTCTCTAGAAAGTAAAAGGAATCTCCAAAGTCTAAAAACCAAATGTGTGTACTGAAGCTGGAGTAGAGTGGTAAGATAATCACTAAGGAACAGAAATAGAGAAGATAACTTCTGAATCAGTAGAATAAAAAAAAGATAAGCTTGTAGAAACAACTTAAAATATATCAATAAGCAGAATAAGTTAATATGAATTAAATTCACCACCTAAAAGAGACTATCAAATAATATTAGTCAAAATAGACTTTAAAACAAAAATTATTTTAGGGAAGATTAAGGTTATCATATAATGGTAAAAGTTTCAATTCACTATCAATATTTACCAGTTCTAAATGTGCATGCACCTAATGCAAAGTACTTATGATGAATCAAAGAAATTCATAAAGCAAAAATTATTAGAAGGAAGAGAAATTTGCAAATATACCATCAAAGTGTGAGACATCAACACACAACTATTGACTGATCAAGCAACCAAAGACAATCAGTAAAGATATAAAAGATTTGAGAACCCATTAAAAAGCTTGATTTAACAAATACAAATGGAACTTTGTACCCAAGAATTAGAAACCACTCATTAATTTTTAAAATTTTTTTATTGAGTTATTGTTGCTGTACAATATTATATGTTATAGCTGTACAATATAATGAGTCACAATTTTTAAAGGTTATGCTCCATTTATAGTTATTGTAAAATATTGGCTATATTCCCTGTGTTGTACAATATATCCTTGTAGCTTATTTTACACATAATAGTTTGTACCTCTCAATTCCGTATCCCTATAATGCCCCTCCATCCTCCCCTCTCCCCACTGGTAACCACTAGTTTGTTCTCTATATCTGTGAGTCTGCTTCTTTTTTGTTGTATTCACTAGTTTGTTGTATTTTTTAGATTCCACATATCATACAGTATTTGTCTTCTCTGACTTATTTCACTTAGCATAATGCCCTCCAAGTCCATCCATGTTGTTGCAAATGGCAAGATTTCATTCTTTATCATGGCTGAGTAGTATTCCTGTGTGTGTGTGTGTGTGTGACATCTTCTGCTTCCATTCGTCTGTTAATGGACACTTAGGCTGCTTTCATATCTTGGCAATTGTAAACAACATTACTATGAACATTGGGGTGCATGTATCTTTTTGAATTAGTGTTTTTGTTTTTGTTTTTGATATATGCCCAGGAGTGGAACTGCTGAGTCATATGGTAGTTTTATTTTTAACTTTTTGAGAAACCTCCATACTGTTTTCCACAATGGCTGTACCAATTTACTTTACCACCAACAGTGTACAAGTGTTCCCTTTTCTCCACATCCTCGCCAACATTTGTTATTTGTGTTCTTTTTGATGATAGCCATTCTGACAGGTGTAAGGTGATATCTCATTGTGGTTTTGATTTACATTTCCCTGATGATTAGCAATGTTGAGCATCTTTTCATGTATCTATAGGCCATCTGCATTTCCTCCTTGGAAAAAGAAACCACTCATTCTTCTTAATTACTCATGGAAAGATTACAAAAAGTGATCATTTTCTAGGCCAAAAAGCAAGTCTCAATACATTTCACAGCACTGGTATGATACAGCCCCCATTCTCTGCTCCTTTAGACAGGAGGGTTCTCACCCAAAACCAAAGCTCCAATAATCCTGTTACCAGCTGTCAGGGACACATCCTTACAAACAAAATGTCTTTAAAAGCAGCATTTATATGTATTTTAAGATAATTTGCAAATGGAAGTTATTAACATACTTACATTTTCCCACAGTTTTTAAGCATCACCAGCCCCTTCTATTATTCCATATTACCCTTTGACCATGTAAGCTTAAAGCATTTTTTTAGTTAACCCTTGTGATGGTTTCTGATGACCTATAAATTGAAGGTTGCTTATGAAATCACTGGACTTGTAAACTTTCTCCTAGTTAGAATTATGCAGCAACTGTGGGGTATAAGTGGAGCATTGTGAGCATTTAAAATGAGTCATTTATTACTATTTTATTAATCCTCATCAGAATAATAATGTCTGTGCATTTCAATAGAAGACAAGAAGTCAGTTTCATTTATACTAAGTAGATGGCATCCTTCATTTGACCGTGAAATTTGACAAAGTAGGAAAGGGCTTACTTAGCTCAAAAGGAAAACATAAGTAGTTAAGGTTATTTGGTACCCAGAAATGTTCCCAATGTCCCTTAATCCATATATACCCCAATTTATTTATTTTCTGACATAAATTTCCCAGTGTGCACAAACCTCTTAGCAAATACCTAGCCTCAATCCCTAACACATAGACCGTCAAAAGAGAGTAAAAATAGCAAGCAAGTTTGTCATGGGAATTATGACTTTAGATGGGATGGAGAAAGAGTCAGAATGTCCATATCTTAGTGCTAGGGAAATTTAGGATAACTTACTCCCTTCTTTTTACACAGGAGGAAGATGAGACCAGGGTAGATGAAGGTATTAACTCAGGGTCCCGAGATACTTCAGTTCAGACACTGACAAAAAAAAAAAAAAAAAAAAAGAATGGTCTTTACCCTAGACACTTAGACAAATGTAACAAAACCTCTCCAGAATAGCAGAATTCAGTAGACCAGAAGGGAGATGAAAGGCAGCTGGCAGCATGTATGGAAGGGGATTGCATAGATGTACTCACAGATACAGCCTTCCTATGTTCTTAAGTCTAAGTATGCATAACCTTTCGCTTATTCTTTCAGGTCATTTAACAAATATATTAAGCTCCTATTGTGTAATACCTGTCTTTGAGGAGTTTATCTTCTAATGAGACCGTTCTCCTCCATATTCGGTGCCTTCAGTGATAAATTTACAGAAACCTAGAACTAAGATGGATTGGGGTAGTTTAAAAGTCCATTCATAAAGTATCAAATTGGGTATTTTAAAAGTTGCATGTCCCACTACACATCCACCACAATGGCTAAAATTAAAAAGACTGACAGTACCAAGTCTTGGGGTAAGACTATAAAGGAACTGTAACTCATACATTGTTGGAGGGATAAAAATCTGACAGTTTCTTTTACAACTAAATATAACACCTACCTTAAAAACAAAAATTGCAAGCCTAAATATTTACCCAAGAGAACTGAAAATATATGTCTAAAAAAATTATATAAGTATATTCATAGAATGTCTATTCACAAGAACCAAAACTTGAAACAGCCTAGGTGTTCATCCACAGGAAGATGGATAAACATACTGTGCCATAGTCATGCAAGGGATAGTGCTTAGCAATAAAAAGGAATAAAGTACTGATACACACAAAAACACAGATAAATCTCAAAAACATTATTTTGAGTGAAAGACATCTTACACAACAGTGTATATACTGTATAATTTCATCGTGTGAAATTTTAAAGCAGGCAAAACTCATCTGAGACAGAAAAAAATTAGAACAGTAGTTGCCTGTGCAGGCAGGGATTGACTGCGAAAGAGAGCTTTTTGGAGAGATGGAAATGTTCTCTGTCTTGATGGGTTTCTGGGTTACACAGGTGTATGGGTTTGTCAAAATTCATCAAATAGTATCAGATAGTATACTTAAGATTTGTGCTTTCAATGTATGTTCAAAATTTTAAAATAACTCTTTACCAATACTTAACTCTAGTACATATATATTTTTTCTGAAGTATATTCTAACATATATATATATATATATATATTCTGAAGTATATTCTGAATTTTATATATATATAAATATTCTGAAGTATATTCTGAGTTTTATATATATGTATATATTCTGAAGTACTGTATTTAGGAGGAAGTGTCTACTGTCTGCAAATTACTTTGAAATGCATCCAAAAAATAAGATGGATTGATGGATGGAAAATGGAGGAATATGTGACAAAGAAGGTAGAGTAAAATGTTCATTATAGAGTCTAGGTCGTGGATATATGGTGCTCACTGTGAAATTCTTTCAGTTTTTCTGTTTGAAATATTTCAAAACAAAATGTTGGGGGAAAAGTTTAATACTGCATTTGTTTCACAGAGGAAGAATTTCTATTTTCACACTAAATTTTTTTTATGGTTTTATGTCAAGTTCTGCCTTACTGCTTTAACTTGGGGCTGTATATATAGAGACTGTAAGACAGCTCATGTATTAAATCGGCCAGATAGAATCTCCTTGAAAAGATCTATCTGCCCAGGGTGTAAATATTAGAGGTGGATACACTTGACTAATTAAGCTAATCCTAGAAAATCAATAAGATGCCATCTAATTAAATTACAAATCTTACCTTTGGTTGTGCATGTCTGGCTGTAAGACATGACTGAGAAAAGAATCCCAAAATAAACCTCAAAGCATCCGGGCAGAAAACTTCCAATTAACATAGCAGACTGTTTCAGTATGAAAAAATAGTTCGAGGCTAACCCTTCAGATTTGGAAAATCAATGCCTAAGTTTTATATTTAATTGTTATTTTCTAACATCCATGAATAAGAAAATGAGAGAAAGTAATTCATGCGTTTTTTCCTCTTAACACTGGAGGGACTTCGTAGGGGATAGTAATCCCAACACTTGAAATGGAGTTGCCATGTAGGGAGAGAATCTGGTCCCTGTCTCACTCTTGGGCTGTATTGGGGTCAGTAAATCTCCTTAATTCAAAGAGACCCACTGGTCCAGGACCTGTGATAACACTAAATCAGGTAACAGGAAATTATAAATTGGAATTGAAAAGTTAAAATGCAGTCCATAAAATTAATTCCATACTTCTTCAAGGTGGTTCTCTTTGACATCAAGTTCACTATAATACTTGTAAGTCCAAGGAAGCCTGCTAGAAAAACTATTGCAGAGTAGTAGTGTTTTTATTCTCTTGGCACAGAGGTTTCAAACTTTACCAAAGAGTTAATTCTTTGTCTGTTCCTATATCTACCAGGTAAAACAAACAGACAAACAAAAAACTCATGTCCTTCAAAAGGTACTGAATATCAAAACAAGTGATTTCTTTCTAGATCTGTTTTTATTTGAATACTGACTTTAACTGCAGTTTGATTCTTTCTTTGTAAACCTAACTTCTTAGTATTTGAAGATCTGAAAATTGTAATCTATTTTCATAAGAAAAAGACCATTCTTGTTCAAAGACAAATGTACCATTACTTAAATTGCAAATGTTTATGTCACACACCCAGACGAGAAATAAAAGCCTGACTAGGGCAGGATTCTGTAAAAAGTGCTGCTTTTCTGTGTTTACTCTGGAAACTAGAATAGCTAGCTGGAACCCACTAAATCCAAATGCCTCTCTGTAACAACATCTGAAGATGTTCTCTATATAGGGGACATTTTTCTTCAAGGATTCAGTGGAAATGTCTGATCTAGACCATTTTAACAGAGCTGTATGGAATATACCCAGTAGTATACCTAATTGTGTACCAAAATTACAATATATATATACAATGGGGTTGTAATACTAACTTCTATTCCCACCTCACTCTGGATACATGAAACCCTTGATCAAATATAGCTAAGTGAATCTTATATGTTCTGTCCTAATCTTTATCATATTCTTTTCTGTTGCCCTGGTTCCTGATGTTCTTCCCATCTGGGCTATTATGATCTGTCTCTCCATTTGCAACTGCATGAGTTAGGTACAGAATCTTTACCAAGTATATTTCTGAGCATAATTGGTTTTCTTCAATACTAAATTTCTAGATAAATTACCTATTACACCCAAGAGTAATTCCCCTTTTAAGATATAACTCAGTTTTCCTCTGTCTCTGCCATGGTTTATATATTCAATAACATAATGAGATATGAGTAGAAAATAGAGAAGTATATACCTACTTGCTCTACTTCCCATCAATAAAAAATAACTGGTTCTAAACTATAAAGGGCTCTCCCATCTCCATAAACACACTTGATGTCTATGATAGTCCTCACTAATCACTAGTGGGGTAGTTTAAAGGTAGCCTCACATTCTTTACTTCTCCTCTTATTGAGAGGTATATTCAAATATCCCTTCCCTTGAATCTGGGCTGGTCTTAGTGACTTGCTTGGCAAATATACATGGCAAGAGATTAAGACATTGCAGGGCTTCTGAGTTATAAGAAGCCTTATAGCTACTGCCTGGGCTGCTATCACTCTGGGGGAAACCAGCCTCTAGACAAAAAAGTCCATCTACCCTAAGACTTCCATGCTGTAGGGAAGCCCAAGGTAGTCATATGGAGAGACTGAATGAAAATACCCAGCCAGCCCCAGCTGTTCCAACCATTCCAGCCCAGGCTCAGACTGTGAGAGAAGATACCCTGGGCATTCCAAACAGATATAACATGGAGAACAGAGGAACCCAGTCAACAGTTAGAACCAAGGCCTCAGAACTTTGGCTTCAATCAAGTCCTCCCAGTTGTCTCTAAGTATTCAAGTCACCTGAGGGTCCACTCATCATACAGCATGGATGAGCCATCTCTGGGGGGCCTTTTACAAAATACCTGACCCACAATGTAAGCCTAGTAAAATAGTTGTTGTTTTATACCACTAAACTTTAGGGTGATTTGCTTTGCAGCGAGAAATAAGTGGAACAGCTAGTAAATACCCTCCTTGGGTTTGTTTAGTCATTTCACGATGTTTATCAAGAAGTTTACATTTAAAAAGAAGTTTACATTAGTATACACGGGTATTTGCTAATGCTGCCTACAGAAAGAAAATCTTGATTAGCAGGAAATGTGTTAAAATCTAGTAGTAATCTATATTCCCAAGCATAGTGGCATTTTACTGTTATAGTAGAGAGCAAAATGTATATCTTCTCTTTTCACAGGTATCTGAGATGTTACTATTGGGCGGTTCGAACTTTAATTACCATTGGGGGCCTTCCAGAACCACAAACTTCATTTGAAATTGTTTTTCAACTGTTGAATTTTTTTTCTGGAGTTTTTGTGCTCTCCAGCTTAATTGGTCAGGTAAACTGAGATGTGAATCCCTGGATACACAATGCTGTCATTTTTGAAAGTCTAACAAGTCTTTATAAACTTTACAGGGAAAAAAATCAAAATCTATCTGTTTTTTTTTTTACTAATTTCCATCTATTTTGATGAATTGAATGGGGATGTAAATAGATCAACATTGCCTTTCAATTTTTAAACCATCAAATTTTTCAGAAGACTTGTATACAATGAGTGTTGGGTTAGACTCTCAGAGAGTCACGTTTCTAAGCTAACTTCTTACTTGGTGTTTCCTGAAAACTTTAGAAGCTCTCTTTTTTTTACTTAAACTTCAAATATTGTCATAAAATCCCTGACTTAAAATCAACTTCAAAAGTCATTTAAGGGCTTCCCTGGTGGCGCAGTGGTTGCGCGTCCGCCTGCCGATGCAGGGGAGGCCATGGCCGCTGAGCCTGCGCGTCCGGAGCCTGTGCTCCGCAACGGGAGAGGCCGCAGCAGAGGGAGGCCCGCATACCACAAAAAAAAAAAAAAAAAAAAAAAGTCATTTAAACCAGAGGCTACCAAATGCCGTCTAAATTAATTTAATTAAAAAATCATTGGTTCATAATCGTTTATTATGGTATCTCCTTGCCTATTCTCAAGGAATCACAGTCTAGTAAGAAAGTAAAACAAATACCCAAATAACTCTCTTGCAAGGTAGTTGCCATTTGCAAGGGATAGAGCCCAATACCTTTGTAAATTCTCAGATTCACAAGAAATAAAAAGCTCGCAGCATAGCATCTTTAGACGTTATACTTCCTTGTAAGGCACTTTACATATTATATGTCTGAGAGCAAAAGCCATGTTGAGATTTGTGTATGGGGTAAATAGTTACACAAAATCACAAAATGATTATTACCACTAGATAAATTATTGGTTCCCACTCACCACACTGACAGTGGTATGAATAAAACTCATGCTTTAACAAAATTTAGCAATGAAAACTATTCATTATAACACCTGAAACTGATCACAAATAGAACTCAAATCCTACATCCATGAATGTCAAGGGGCTGCTATCCTTGGTAAGTTCCAGAGGAGAGTTTGAAAGCTCTGTATTAGGTCAGAAAAGGGAAGCTTCCCAGGATGATTATTACCACTAGATAAATTATTGGTTCCCACTCACCACACTGACAGTGGTATGAATAAAACTCATGCTTTAACAAAATTTAGCAATGAAAACTATTCATTATAACACCTGAAACTGATCACAAATAGAACTCAAATCCTACATCCATGAATGTCAAGGGGCTGCTATCCTTGGTAAGTTCCAGAGGAGAGTTTGAAAGCTCTGTATTAGGTCAGAAAAGGGAAGCTTCCCAGGAGGTTTCAGAGAGGAGAATGTAGTTATAGACAGATAGTTCAATCAATCAGAAACAGTGTGTGAAAGATAATGATAAAGCACAAGATATGTTTGAGAAAATAGAAAAAGTACCAGAACGACGGGAGTGAAGGACACCTATAAATAAGGTTAGAGATGTATGTAAGGACAAGATATTTTAAGGGCTCTGAATGTTAAATTAAAGATGTTGAACTTTATCCTAAGGGCAATGGGAAATCATCCAGGGAAGGATTTTTAACGAATAAGAGATTTAAGGAAGATTAATCAAATATAATATAAATTGGAAGGGTCATACAGTTTTAAAATGTAGGTTTTATTATCATTTATGGATGGTGAGGTCAACAGATCAGGAGACCATTTACATTGAAAAGACAGTCTGTTATACAAACAGATCCAAGAAGAGGGGGTCACACCTTGCCAATAGGGCTACATAGGGAGGCACAAGGAAAGGAACTGATCAAGCAGGGTAAGGGGGTTTAAGATTGGTGAGTTTGGATAATTTCAGCAGGCTCTGGGGAGTAGGGACTGTCTCTAGTTGTCTGGTACCTGGCCCTGGAGTAATTGGGGCAGGTAGATAGTAGCCTAGAATATGAGAGCCCAATAAAGAAGGCTGTTGGGAGTATGGGCTCAGGGTTGGCTATTTTGCATATGAAAGGCACACTCCCAGTAGTTTGCTTTCTTTAGGAATCAGCTAACTCTGGGAGGGATAGTCCCAGAAATCAAAGAATCAAAATACAGAAAATAAAAAACATGGTTAATACAGGTGCTCAGGGATATGGCAACTTCAGCCTGAACATGGCAATCGAATAGAGAGAGAGACTGTAAAGGAAGCTCTATTTAGAAAATGTTTAGGTTTGGAAAATGAACACCAAGCAGTTAAAAACTATAAGCACAAATTATAATCTTAATGCCTGGGGAGGTTACATTAACAGTGATTGAAAATAGGAAGCTTGCGGGGACTTCCCTGGTGGTGCAGTGGATAAGACTCCATGCTCCCAATGCAGGGGGCCTGGGTTTGATTCCCCTGACATGCATGCCACAACTAAGGAGCCTGACTACCTGCCTACCTGCCTGCCTGCCTGCCGCAACTAAGACCCCGTGAAACCAAATGAATAAATAAATAAATAAATATTAAAAAGAAAATAGGAAGCTTGTTTATAGGGAAATGCAATTAATTTGAATATAAATGGCAAAAATCATATTATTTAATAAATTTTTATAAAATATATGTGAGGTAGCCGATCCCCTTCAATGTTTTCTCAGTTTTGCAGTTGAGTCAATCCCAATTTAAAGACATTAAGAGGCAACCCTAATTTATACATGTAATTCATAGTCATATGATAAGGCCATATCATATTGATAAAAATAGTAAAATCTAACATGTATTTAGCACTTACTATGTCCAAGGAAATTATTACAAGATTAAAAACTATGTCCAGCTCCAGTTAAAATTCCGTTCAAAGTGGTCTTTGGACCAACAGTAGAAGCATCACCTGGGAGATTCAAAATTCAGGCCTCACCCCTTACCTACTGAGTCAGAATTTGCATTTTAATAGGATCTTCAGGTGATTCATATGCACATGAAAGTTTGAAAGGGCTGCTTTATACCCCACACTGCACCTGCCTTTACAGTGACTTTGAGGACCCAAGGAACAAGAAGAAATATCAAGCTGCTAAACATGTAGGACTAGAGCCAAAAAGAAAGATTGAGAGAGAAGATAGAGATTTGTGCCTTAACTCTCACAGTGAATAAAAGATGCTGAGAAGAAGAACAGTTAGAAATGAAAGTAAGAAAGCCCTGGACAAAACCTCCACTTGTTCAAAGTTCCCTCATATAACCATGCCAAGAACTACACCCTGGATGTGATCATCTCATTTTAACTGCAATATTCTATTCTCACATACAACTCATAGAGACTGACATTTTCTTCCCCTAATCTGGAACACACATCATAGAATATATGTCTTTTTCACCTGCACCACCAAAATTCAGCATTGCACATAAAACATTCAGATTATTGTCACTACAAATTCTCTGCCCCCAACACTGATCAATAATGCTTTTAATTGTCCTTGGATCCCAATTTAAAACTCTATTAACTCTCCCAACCCAATCTCTGATATCCGACTTCTCAAGGCCTTAGGTGACTGGGTAATGTTCATCATCTGTCAGAAATGGCTTGGAAAAAGGAGATCTAGGAACTGAGGTGGTTGAAGAACAGCCCTTGAGGAGTAGGTTAGAAACTGAAAAAGTATCCAGTTTGACTCTCTGCATAGCTACTCGGCAGACACTTTTGACAAGTAGAAGAACCTATTAACTCTGAAATGGAAACTGAGGAAGGCATCACAATAAAAGAGCCATTTGATCTAGATCTCAAAGAATGAGCAGTTTTTCCATAAGCAGAAAAGGCTCAGCTACTAGAATGAATGAGCGAAAGTGAGGCCCAGGTTTTCCTCCATATTATAAACCCACAATCAAAGCAAATTTACAACCACTTGCTTCCCTCTATGTGAGAGGAAGAGTCAAGCTATATATCTTTTCTGTGCTGAGACCCTAAAGATCAGCTTTTAACCTAGAGTGGGTTTTCATGGATGAGTTATAAACATCGAGAACTAAAACCTGACAGTTCCTTAAGTATTGTCACAGCAGTAGATGATGCTTCAGTAATTTCAGCACATTTCAACTTCTGCTGAATACTATGCCTTAAGCATAATGAGATTTGATTTTATCTGTCTAAACAACACAAAGGGAAGTATAGAGGTTGCAATTTCATGATGAATTGAGTCTATATAGCCAGCCACACTGCAAAATCTATGAAGGATGCTTTCTAAGCGAGACTCACCAAAATGGACTAGCCGTTCTGCCAGGTAATTGTTCAACTTTCTTTGCACATTTCTTGCATAAGCACAGCTATATAATTTTTTAAATATCAACTAACATCTTTGCAGTAATATACAAGTTTGCAGAGAAGATTGTGTGCAGTCACATGCATTATGTGACTGAATCCTCACAGAAACCTCACATGGTAGGTAAAACAGGTTCTATTGTCCTTATTGGGTCAGAAAGAGGATACAATTTGCCCAATATTTTATAGGTAAATGGCTGAAAGTAGGACCCAATATCAGTGTGTTAAAAATCAAGTAGTCAGGGATTAGAATAGAATGTATCATGTGAGAACTCTTAATTCAACTAGGCTTATAGTAACTCTGCCACTTCCTCTGCTGGGTGTGGAGTGACCATGTTTGTGGTTTTAGTTGCAAGATGTAATTGGGGCAGCTACAGCCAATCAGAACAACTTCCGCATCTGCATGGATCGTACCATTGCCTACATGAAACTTATTCCATTCCTAAGATTGTGCAGAATCGGGTCAGGACTTGGTATGAATATACATGGGACTCTCAAAGAATGCTAGGTAAGCACGGCAAAATACTGACTAAAACCCTGTAAAACGTGTCCTATAATGAAAATCCTATAAGGCAGCAGTGGCAACTAACTGAGTTTGAAAAAGATTGGGAAACAACCAAATAATCTTTAAAGCATTAATTTAATACCATGGGCTTTTTTTCCTTAAATATTCAGACATAACTTACGGGTTATGCAAATCCTTCAAGAGCAAAGGCTAAATTTTATTCAGTGCCCACCAGATGCTAGATATTACACACATTAGCTCATATAATCTTCATCCAAAAAAAATGGGGAAAATTTGGTGTCATCAACCCCCTCTTAGGAGACAAGGAAATGGAAGCTCCTAACTGAAAAAATTGGCCAAGGACACAGAGGTCTTAGGCAAATGGCCTAAATGGAACTGAGACATGCACCTGTTCTCCTCCAAACCCTTGCTCCCTCTGCGATATCATCCTCTTCCCAGAGCACAGTGAGTACTCAGAACAGAAATCTTTCAAGCCACTTTCAACCTGCTACAGGTCTCCTCTAAGAGACCCTTAATCATTCGTGGTGTCTACTATTAGGACTATAACAGTGGAGTTAAAAATAATGTTTACTAAAGATGTAAAGTAAGTTAATGTGCTAGCTGACAATAATCAGATTCAACTTTTAGTTTGCTCCTCACCATATAAAAATAGGAATTAGTGCTACTGAGAAGCCAATAAAGCTACTGCCCTCAGAATGCAAATTACAATCCGATTCCCAAATTGGAAGAATCAATATTGTGAAAATGACTATACTATCCAAAGCAATCTACATATTCAATGCAATCCCTATCAAATTATCAATGGCATTTTTTACAGAACTAGAACAAAAAATTTCACAATTTGTATGGAAACACAAAAGACCCAGAATGCCAAAGCAATTTTGAGAAAGAAAAAGTGAACTGGAGGAATCAGACTCCCTGACTTCACACTATACTACAAAGCTACAGTAATCAAGACAATATGGTACTGGCACAAAAACAGAAATATAGATCGATGGAACAGGGTAGAAAGCCCAGAGATAAACCCACACACATATGGTCAACTAATCTATGACAAAGGAGGCAAGGATATATGATGGAGAAAAGACAGTCTCTTCAATAAGTGGTGCTGGGGAAACTGGACAG
>NC_041228.1:50901614-50906284 GCF_002837175.3 Physeter macrocephalus
ACTATGGAGAACAGTATGGAGGTTCCTTAAAAAACTAAAAATAGAACTACCATACGACCCAGCAATCCCACTGCTGGGCATATACCCAGAGAAAACCATAATTCAAAAAGACACATGCAGCCCAATGTTCATTGCAGCACTATTTACAATAGCCAGGACATGGAAGCAACCTAAATGCCCACCGACAGATGAATGGATATAGACGATGTGGCACATATATACAATGGAATATTACTCAGCCATAAAAAGGAATGAAATTAAGTCATTTGTAGAGACATGGATGGATATAGAGACTGCCATACAGAGTGAAATAAGTCAGAAAGAGAAAAACAAATATCGTATATTAATGCATATATGTGGAACCTAGAAAAATGGTACAAATGAACCAGTTTGCAAGGCAGAAATTGAGACACAGATGTAGAGAACAAACGTATGGACACCAAGGGGAGAAAGTAGCAGGGCACTGGTGGTGTGATGAATTGGGAGATTGGGATTGACATATATACACTAATATGTATAAAATGGATAACTAGTAAGAACTTGCTGTATAAAAAACTAAAAATAAAATTCAAAAAACAAAAACAAAAAAACCAAAGTTTCTTAGAAGCAGATAAGAATCCCTGGTTGTTGATGGTAGGACCTTATCTTCTCCTTTCTGCCAGTCTTAAGAGGTTCCAACCACAGGTTTAGAACCTCTTCCTGAATCTAAATGACAAAAACAACAAACGTTTTTCTTAAACACACACAGCTATTCCTGTGGGCATCTCAAGCCGGGAGGAAGAGGAGGAAGAGGGGCAGTAACAGGCTCCTTCCCTCTCTCCCTGTGGACACTGCTCCAACTCCTTCGTTTAGGAAGGAACTAGAGACAAACGGCCCTTGGAAACAAGTAGCTGTGTTTTTATAGAAGATTTTCATATTTAGAACCAATGTTGGAATCAAAATAAGGATATAGTATAGAAATTTTTTTCTTTTCTAAATGGATGCAAGAAAACATCAAAAGTAATCAGCTCTCAGAAACCCATAATATACTGTAGACTAAAAATGGGCAGTTTTATTCACGGACCATTTTATCAGCCTGAAGGCCCATCATTTAATTCACATGTAGAAAAATCTTTAATGTATTCACATACTTCTTTGAGTTAATAAGTAAATAACAATAATTTGAATTTACTCACTTAACAGATTTCTTCTTTAGATTCCACTCCCATCTCAGCCACCCACCTCTTATGCACAGATGAGTAAATCACTTACAGCCTCTCTGAGTTTCAGTTCCCCTTTTGTTTCTTCTTTCCGGAAAGTAGGAGTAAGAATACTTATCCTTAGGGTTGTCATGAGGGTCCAATAAGATCATGACAGGACTCTGTAAGCTACACGGTATTCATTATTCTTTGCCATCCTTAGGATGTTAGGGCTGGTCTGCAGAATCAGAAGATAGGAACTAGATCCTTTTCCCATCCCAGTTTGTTTGCTAGCCTTTGCCCCATCATCACTAAGCTTTCAAATTTCAGCAAACAAAAAATTCTGGAATTATTCAGAGCTATTATGTCACAAATATTGAAAATACTTCTTTTCTTTCATGAAAGTAATAGTGCTATTATGATAAGTATGTATGTCCAATAGAAGCAATGAAAATATAGACTGTGATACAGCTGTTTATAAAAAGAGTTGACATTTTGTTTCCTTTATTATTTTAATTGTCCTTGAACTTTGATGATTTTTCCATAATTATTCTCCTTTATGGATTGATGTGTTTATTTTTATGAAGATGAATCCGACCTACTTGAGACACTGCCAACTACAATGCAGTTAGCCCTCACCATTGATGTGAACTTCAGCATCATCAGCAAAGTCGACTTGTTCAAGGCAAGTGTTTTTCCAATTCATAGGAAGGCACCATATCAATTTCTCTGTAAAAATCGAAGCTTTTGCTGAATTCTTGGTTGATAATTTGTTCTTTGAGCAATTACACTATATTGTCTCCCTATCTGTCCTCCATTGTTTCTGATATAAAATAAACTATTATTCTTATCGAAAAAACAAAACAAGACAAACAAAAAAAAGCTCTTGCTGAATGTAGCATTTATGGTTTTTTTGCCTTTATGTTTACAACATCGAAATAATCTGGAGAATTTATGTGAAATTAGAGTCAAATAAACTACGGATCTCTCTTCAGCAGATGACTTATTCTTTAGAAGCCTCTCTCTCCTAACTGGTGTCAAAGAAGAAGAGTTCTTCAAGGTCTTCTTGCATTAATTTAAATATAATTAAATTTTACAGCTCTATGTCTTCGCTGCTACACATGTCATCTCCCATTTACAAATATGCCTTGGCAATGCACGGCAAATCAGGCCCCAGATTAGCTCTGGATTGGCCTGACAGTCAGAGAATCATGCCTAATCATGTCTCCAATACAAATGCTTAGGATTTAGATTTTTACATGGCCAAATTCAAATTTAGAGGGTTTTTTTTTTAAAGAAAAAATGTATAGCAAAGAAAATTTTAATGTTCTGAATGTTTTTAATTTTCTGCCCTCTTCTCAATGCATTATACCATATGGAAATTTTTCTCACCTAACACTTATTCTGTGTGTGGCATTCACTGATTCATCTATTTAATTAATTCATTCAACGAACATTTATTAAGTTCCTACTATGTTCCAGGCACCATTTTAGCCACTAGGAATTCAACTTCTAAAAACAAATACTTGCACACATGGGGCTTAAATTCCAAAAGAGAGGAATGAAAAATAAATATATAATATGTGAGAAGGTGATAATGCTATGAACAAAATTAAACAGATTAAAGAGGATGAGGGAGGTACTGGGCATGAAAGGTCTGCTCTAATGAAGTGCAATTGAGGATCTGGGCAGAGGACTGCAGGATGCAAGGGAGTGAGCCATGCAGATATTGGGAGTGGGAAAGGAGGGATAGACAGAGAGGGAATATTACAGGAGGATGGACAAGATGAAGCCCTGATCTGGGAGGCTGGAGCAAAGGCAGAGTGATGTAAAGCAAGAGTAGTCAGAGGAAAGTAAAAACAGGAAGGATGAGTCAGGGGGCAAGTTAATGGAGGGCTTTGGAGGCTGTAGCATAAAATTTGGATTGTACTCTGAGATGCAAAACCCACTAAAGTTCTTGAGCAGCAGATGATCTACTTGAGATCTGTTTGAAAGGGATTTTTTCCTGCTCTGTGGAGAGTAGACCTGGAAGCAAATATGGAAGTCAGGGAGGTCAAAGAGGGATAACATCTATAGACATCTATAGGGATGACGGTGATCAGACCCAGAATAGTAGGAGCAGAGTTAAAAAGTGGCCAAATATTGGATGTATTCTAAGGAAGAGCCCACAGTTTTTGCTGTTTGATTTTGTGAAGGGAGAGAGAGACAGAAATGAAAGATGATTCAGGATTTAAGCTGAGGAACAGGAAGAACAAAGATACCATTTGCAAAATAGGAAATTTTAGAGTAAGTGTAGGGTGAGGAGGGTAGAAATAGACTGTTTCTAGATGTGTTGGTTTGAGGTGAGGGTTAGACTTCAGATGGAATGTCATGTAAGCAGTTTGATAAATAAATCTGAGTTTAGGGGAGAGGTCCAAGCTGGAGCCATAAATTTGGGCAAATCAACATATTGATAGATTTTTAAGCTAGGGACTAGATATTATCCCCTATTATGTAACCCAGACAGAAAGATATTCCTTGAAAATACATAATCGATACCATTGTGGGCAAGATGAAGAAGCAGACGCTGTATGGTAAAATGGTTAGGCAGAGTCACCCTCGACGTTAGGTTACCGTACAGTGTCCTAAACGGCCTTAGGAAGGAAGAGAGGGGATGGGAGGGGAGGATGCCCTGGGGTCAATTCCTGGAGATTATAGGAAAGTAGTTTCCTAATTGGTAAGTGGTTCCCCATTTCTAGTGCGAGTGCCACAGTGGAAGCTCTGGTGAGGTAGAAGCACCACGGAATGTATTCAAACAGTTTTCTGATCTTCTACCAGGGAGACTGGGAAAGGGATTTCACAGGTTCATCTAGATAAATGGTTTTCAAGCTGCAGCTTGCAATTCATTTAGGGATCATGAATTCAACTAAATGGGTCACAAACAGCATATAAAATAGACAAGAAAATATCAGAGTGCCTCACACATAAGTAAGGGTAAGCACTGTATTACAAAATTTTTGTTTCAGTTATTTATTTTTTTAATACGCATATACATATCTATGTGTGTACTGGGTACAATGTAAATGTCTTTATTACTATAAGTTATGGTCAAAAAAGGTATGAAAGCCACAAGGCTAAATTAACAGTATTTTTAAATGCTATAAAGCTTTTTACAACTTAAGGACTAGCTTAATTGAGAATAAATGAGAATAAGTGAGAACCAGCTACATTTTAAAGAAAACAAAAGCTTTAAATTATATACCAGTGACTTTTATGGGATCATCTCTGATCTGGGAAGTTATCAGTTTTCAGCCTCAGAGCTTTTTCCTTTGTTTTTACATTTATATTTGGAAATCCATAAAATCAGCAACATCTGATTGAGAAAAAAAAATGTTAAATCTTCACATGTTGCTAACGTACACAAACATAGATTCAGGGGCTTCCCTGGTGGCGCAGTGGTTGAGGGTCTGCCTGCCGATGCAGGGGACACGGGTTCGTGCCCCGGTCCGGGAA
>NC_041228.1:50906756-50922704 GCF_002837175.3 Physeter macrocephalus
AACGGGAGAGGCCACAGCAGTGAGAGGCCCGCGTACCGCAAAAAAAAAAAAACAAAGAAACATAGATTCATTCTTTCCTGACGTTTCCATTAAAGATGTAGCTCCTTCCAGAAAGAAACCATTTCCATTTATATTTCTGTTAAATGAAAAAATTATTTTTTTTACCTAAAGCCAAATGAAGTAGAAAATAAGCAGGTATGGAAGCTTTCTAAATTTATTTCTTTTCTAAATCTTGCTAAGACAGTCTTAGTGGTTTATACAAATTTGTTATTTTCTTAGGGAGGAAATATGCTGACTAGGGATCTTATATGCTTACCTCATAAATTATACCCAGTTGACTCGTGTTGCTTCTGATTCAGTCACCGTTTACTGAGAGCCACCTATGGCCTCAAGGGGCTGAGGCGCAAAGGAAGAAACCTTTGGAGTATGTGTGGCCAGAGGATGCTCAGGAAGCTTCAGAGTGAAAAGGGGGAGGCTCCCGGGCAGGAGCCTCATTATCACTCATTAGGACCAAAGCATGGGATGACAACAAAAGATGAATCTAGAAAGGTCAACTGAAGCCAGGCTATAGTATGTGGGCTCAATCCTATAGGCCAAGGAAGCTGGAAAGGAGGAAACTGACAGGACAGATTTCAGTTTTATAAAGACAAAAAATGGGGACACTTTGAATAGATCAGAATATCCAGGGATAATAAAGAAGGGTGACTCAACTGCTGAGAGCCTCCATATCTTGACTTCTCCCTGAAAATGAATCTTCCATATCTTTAAAAGGCAGGCAGGCAGGAAGGGAGAGAGCAAGAGACAGAATAAAGAGACAGAGAGAGAGACAGAGAAAGAGACAGAGAGACAGAGAGATCTGACACCAAGTTTGGAGGCTAGCAGGCATGCTTTGTGTCTTTCCAATCTTCAGGATTAGGATAAATTAAAGGTACTTGAAAATCATTTAACTCACAACTACCAAGTTTAAGATGTCTTAAAGAATATTTTAAGTTTATATCTTGGACCTTCAGTCAAAAATTTCAGAAGGACTTTTCTCCATTTTGTAAATTTGTGAAGGGATACAGATGTAGTAGAATTGTTTTCAATGAAGCACCAGATAATAATTATATGCTAAATAAACTTGCTTCAGTTTCTCCAGAAATATGTCTGTAACTTTTTTTTTTTTTTTTTTTTTTTTTTTGGGTTATGCGGGCCTCCTTCTGCTGTGGCGTCTGTAACTTTAATTGTGCATTGTATTCAATTTTTAAAACTCCAAAAAGGACAATGTGCTTATATTTCTTTCCTTTTAGCCTTGTGAAACTTGTTTATATATTAATGGAACAGTGAGTATCCTAATGCTTTAACAAAAGTAATGTAAGTAATGCTGGAGTATCACAAATTATAATATGGACAATGTTACATGAAGGAGGTCCATACTGTCCATGATCCTTCATTCCCAGTATTGTCACCGTATACCTTGCTATACCCAATACTCACATGGCCCCTGTATTAGTCAGGGTACTCCAGAGAAACAGAATCAGTGAGATATGTGTGTGTGTATATATATATATATAGAGAGAGAGAGAGAGAAAGAGAGAGAGAGAGAGAGAGAAAGAGGGGGGTACGTGGGAGAGAGAAAGAGATTTATTTTAAAGAATGGCCCACGCAGTCATGAGGACTGACAGGGAGAGAGAGAGAGAGAGAGAGAGAGAGAGAGAGAGAGAGAGAGAGGGGGGTACGTGGGAGAGAGAGAGAGATTTATTTTAAAGAATGGCCCATGCAGTCATGAGGACTGACAGGTCTAAAACCTTCAGGACAGGTCAGCATGTTGGAGAACCTGGGAAGTGTGAATGTTTCAGCTCAAGTCCAAAGACAGTCTAGAAGCAGAATTCCCTCTTCCTCAGGGAACTTCAGACTTTTTTCTCTTAAGGCCTTCAACTGATTGGATGAGGCTGACCCACATAATGGAGTGTACCCTGCTTTACTGAAAGTCTACTGATTTAAATGTTAATCTTAACTAAGAAATACCTTCACAATGACATTTAGACTTGTATTTGACCAAATATTTGAGTACCATGGCCTAGCCAAGTTGATACAAAGTAACTATCACAGCCCTCCAAACACTGTCAGGCTGTATGGAATATAATTGTCAAAGAAACCAAGCTGTTGCTAAGCCCAATTTTTTTTTTTTTTTTTTTTTTTTTTGGCCGCACTCTATGACTTTTAGTATCTTAATTCCCTGACCAGGGATTGAACACAGGGCCACGGCAGTGAAAGTGCCAAGTCCTAACCACTGGACCACCAAGGAAGTCCCCCAAATTTTAAAATTGATACTTGTATCTTCTCAAAACTAATAGCTACTATTTACTGAGTTCTCATTGTGTGCTACACTGTGTTTTCTTCTTTGTTACCTTCTCTCAATTAATTCTCACAGCAAGCCTCTGAGGAAAGGTTTATGACCCCTCCCCCCCCACTTTACAGAAAGTACAAACTACTTACCTGACTGAGGCCAAAGAGCTAGAAGCAATGGGACAGGGTTTGAGCACTGATTTTTCTTATGCTACAGTCTACAGTCTTAACCACTCAATGAAGCCACCTTTCAGTTCTCCACCAGCCCTGTCTGGATAAGTGATAAGACACTGAGAATTTTCCCTAGAGTCAAAAAACAATGTAAGCTCAAGGCCATCCTTTGGTGATTTTCACAGACTTAGACTTGGCATGCCAGTTAGTTTCACACCAGATACCTAAATTCACACACACTGTGCTATTCTCCTACTAAGAAAAGACCTTGAATCTCGTGTTTTTTTTCTCCCTCTTAATCAAAGCAGGTAGAATTAAAGTCACAGAATTTCACTAAAACTTTGCTTCAATCAGCTATGGTTAATTAGTAAGATGATCTGCTTCTACATGGGGTGATGAGAGTTTCTAAAGAGCTTAGAGATGAATAGTCATTTTTTAAAATTTTTTCACAAAAATAATTCTCTTCCTTTCAGATTGCATGTTTTTAGAGCCCAAGCTCAAGTATTAACCTAATAAGGAGTGATTCATTTCTATGAGGTTGGGCAATTTCCCCTCATTTCTGATGATTTGTTATTTTTATATTGATTTTTAAATACGTTTTATCAAATTAAATGCTAGGGAAATCACATTTTGCCTCTACCACTAAATTACCAGAAATAGGAGCAAATTTAATAAAAGTTCTGTTGCGCCATCTAGTGTCTAGAATTCAAATTGCATCCTTTAGAAACTGAAAAAGAGCGCCCTGCTTAATGGTAGGAAAGGAAAGACACCAAAATGAGAATGTTGGTACCACCAGTCTGTCAAGGAAAGCACAATACGCTGCTTTGGTAAAAATGGAGAACCCATCCCAAACAGGACACCTCACTGGGATCTGTGACTCATTGTCATTATATAGCAAGTAGAGCCTGGAAAGGCTGTGACTTCAATGATAGGAAATATCTGGAGAAAGAATTTTGTATGTGAGTGGCAGACTGAGCCAGGAATGAAATGGGAATGGCAAAATTATTTCTTCCCCTCACACAAGGATACCCTGGCAGTGACATCCTAATCACATATTTCCTCCCAAGGGCCTGAAATCAGAGCATTACAGGGAGGCTTACTACATTTCATTTTTAACTTTATTTTTAACCCTGGTGGTAAATGTAATACAGTATTGTGGCTAGACTTTTTAAAGTATTTTGAACAATAAACTTATAACCCAGATGAACTCCATTCAACTACACATACTGAGCAGTTACTCTGTCCAAAGCACTAGTGGGGTACCCCAAATACTGCATGCATATAGTCCCTGCTCTCCACTGCCTCCCAGAAGTGTGGGGAAATTCTATATAAATAAGATGACATCCTTAGCTGTTCTGTGATAATTCAGTGACTCAAAACATATAAAGTGTTTATCTCAATACCTCGGATATAGTAAGTTATATTGTTATTATTGCTACTATTACTGAGAAATAAAACTGATTCAGTCACAGGGGAGTTTTCACACAGGTAAGATCAGTGTGTAGCCGTGCTTGATCATAGGAAGATGGATTAGATTCATCCTCAGGGTTTCATCCAACTTGTGACTTCTCACTTTGACTATGTGATAATGAGGTTCCTAGAAAAATAGAATTATTGTCAGTTCTCAGGAAAGCTTGATGGAGATGACTTTACTTGTGTTTGCAAATGTTAAGCATAAGGTTGGGTCTGATATCACTTAGAATTCAATAAGTTATGACATCATAGTACCTTGCAAATTATTTATCACATTTGACTTTAGCATGGGTAACTGGATTCAGAATTCCTGCCCTAGACATATTACCCATCACCTGCTTAGTGGGAATGGAGTTTAAGATGGGACAAAGTATGTCCTTTTATAATAAACAAGGCTGAGCTGAGAAGAGCCCTGAAGACTGTTTATACTTGAGGGTGACTTAAAGTTACAGTGAGTTATATATTACTAATAATATCTTAAGTTCTTTTTCGAAGAACTTAAGGAGGAATGAGCCTAGAAATGAAGAAATCCTTTAGGACTGAGAAAGTAAACATCCAAAGGTAAATTTTACCAACTTTACAATTGTGTTCAGAGCTTGCAAGTATTAAAAGAAGAACTTCCTGGGTATAGGAACCATCATCTAAAGTATAGGTTATGTTTTGAATAAAAATAAAATTTCTCCCAACTTCATTCAAATCTCCAGAAGCCTTATTCAAATCTGTAACACAGTTTTTATACAGCACTGAATTTCCCATTGTTGAAAATGGAATAATTTCTAATAACTTCATTCTATACATCAGTCCATATTTATTTAGTGCCTGGCATGCCCCATGCCCTGGCAAGACCCTGGGCATATGGAAGCGACTAATATACAAATTTTGCCCTTGAGTTGCTCAGAATGTAGATCCAACACACACACACACACACACACACACACAGATGAGTCTCTTCCTCTGACACCTCTTGCATGTGTGACCTTAGCGAAATAGTCAATAGACTGCCTGAGCCTGTTCCCTCATCTAAAAACCAAGAGTGTTAACAATATATTAATTAATGCCAAGCATCACAGGAGGATGAAAGAATTAAACAGATGAAAATAAGAAAATAAAATGTAATACAAATGTTGTGTTAATACAATGTTAATATTGACATTCACACAGGTACTCTCACTTCACGAAAAAAAAAGGAACTTTTTTGAAACAATGACTGTGCTCTGACTTTCTGTGAATCAGAAGTTTTCCTAATTACTTCTATAAAGGAAATGGAGCTGCATTATAAAGAAAAAAATGCTAGCCCTGGGATGTAATTCTTTTTTATCATATGATAATGGAGCACACTGTATCTCAAGAAAATAGTCATTTTGGGGGGGAGGGAGGAGATAATTGTTCTCAAATACATCATAAAACATAATGACTTCGTAAGGCAATCTTGATTTCACTAAGCCAAAATACAGAAAGGAAGGATCTAGTCATAAATCACAGCTGCCCCAAGGCTGTTTGCACCTGTCCACAAAGCAATCATTAGGGGAAAGAATCACTTAGTTGATGAAGCTTAAATTGTAATTTTTTTATTACATACAACTGCTATGTTCTGTTTACATAGCTAATACATATTCTATGCAAGTACATTGATTAAAAACTCATATTTATAATGGTTTAAATGTTTTTCTCTGAGGAAATCCAAGCCATAAGCTAACAGCTCTCCATGTAAGTATTTGGGCATTTCTACTGAGGAAAATACTAATTGTTTGTCAATCTATTTTAAGGCTCATCTCCTAATTTGTTCCAACACTTCCATTAATTGGGTTTCTTTATAGTGCTTTCTGCCAGTGAGCTAACCTGAAAGATAGAAGAGAAAAGATGAAATGTGTTCCTTCTCAGAGGATTTTGTTCCTACAAACAATCTTGGGATGTGTATTTTACTTTATTTTTATTAATATTAATAAAAGTTGAAGTCTCATCAATTTTTCTTGCTAGTTCTATTCTCCTTTCTTCCTCCTCAGAGGTGGCCACTAAGATGATTTTAAGGATATCCTTCCAATTCTCATTTTTATTTTACTTTTTATCTATATAAACATCAATGACAGGTAGTATTATTTTGTACAGATTTTTTCATAGTTGGAGTCATAATGAATATATTCTACAGCTTGCTTTTGTGCAGACCACATTATTTGTTGAATTCAATCACATCTAGAGAGAGAGAGAGAACTGATTTATTGATTTTAACCACTTTATGGTATTGCAACCTACAAATATTCAATATTTTTACCTGTCCACAGATTGCCATTTTGTTGTTTCCACTTTTTTCAGTACTGAAATTAATACTGCCACTCACATCTTTGTACATTTATGGAATTATTGCCATAGTCAAACAGCATTTAAAATCATTAGTAATTCCTATGAATGAATACAATTTAATACAGTTGGGAATTTTCATCAAAGTTCATTCCAGCAGGAATTGTTCAAGGAATGGAAACTTTATTTTAGCCTACAAATTATTATTAAAAGTTAATGCTGAAACAATCAATCAAACTGTGCTTGTGAAAGTAAATGTAGTGGGGTTTTTTTTAATCTTCTCTTTCTGATCATTTATAATGCTATTATTCTCCATGGATATAAGTGATTGAGAGTTACCTTCATTGAAATGATATTCTAGACATGTTTAAGCTTAAGAACTTCCAAATATATTTCTAATGAATTTTCTCTAAAATATCAAGGACACTAACTTTCTTTAGTGGGCGGAATCTTAAAATCAAGCCAGTTTGTGTTTTTTCCTAAGAGAGTTCTGCGTGATCAGAACACCAGTTTCTGAAATGAAATTACTGTGAATCAATGACAGCATTAAAAGAAGTAGGGCACATGAGCCATATATTTAGAGAATTTTTACTAAAAACAAAATAACAATTTTTAGAAGGAAATTAATCTTTGTCATTTGCCTTAGCAAATATGATAACCTATGAGACATGGTAGGGATAAAATAAATTAAAATTATATACTTTGCACAAAACAAACACATGATAAGGAAAGAAAATGTACATTTCACTATGCCTAAAAGGACCTTTGTTCATCTTTGCAGGTACAAATCATACTCATCTTCAAATGACTCAAATTGTGTCACCCACACGAGCACCTTCTTGATGCTTCCCCTCTCTCTCATCCCCACTCCAAGACAGAAGTAAAAGCCCCATAAAAGTTTTATGGATACCTACCTGGGACATCTTATGATATGATTAACTTTTACTACAAATTATACCTTTTCTGTTTACTTAAAACCTTATCCCAACTAGACTTACTCTCTGTCATCTCTGATTGCACCAAGGGCATTGTTCAAAGCCTTGCTCATAGCAGCTTTTATGAATATTTGTTGGATTGTATTAAGAAGGTATTCCTGTTGGCATTTGCCTTTCTTTCTATCCGAGAGAACCAAAAGCTATAGTTTCTCAAATAAATTTTTAAAATTCTAACTTCAAGTTCATCTGAATGCTTCTCACCCATGGCTACTTGAAAATACTTCAATCATAAATCATTAACTCTCCTTATCAGTCAAGCAACCCCAAGGTTTAAATTTCATATGGATCTAGGTCAAGTGTTTGCTACTAAAATCATTATGGAAACCTGTGATTGCTAAAGAAATAATTAGCCAATCCACAAACTGGGGGTAGGTCCTTTGCTTTTCCGCCTCCTTCCTCTGCTATGATTAGGATTAGTTCTCTGCAAAATAATAATTTCCCCTAAGGGAAAGACAAAAGGAAAGCTGCTACATGTTAACAGCTCTGAGAGGAAAAAATAAAAATATTTGATGAAAGCAGAAGATTCAAAATCGCTATGTAAAGTGAGATTTTTGAAGCATCTACAGATTTTTTACCTTTAATATAGATAAATTACAATTATTTAGACAGAAAACAAATATAGACACATTTTCTAACAAATCAAATTTGTTTCTTACACTATTGAAGTGGATATGAACAGTCATTCGTTTAACAGATACTGTTTTTATATCTCTCATGTACAGTTACTCTGCCTTTAAGAAGATGACAATTAAGTTGGGGAAGAAAAACAGACAAGCTTGCAAAGTTAAATAATAATATCTAACAATAGTATGAAAGATGTCATTAAAAAGAAAAATATTCAGCAAAGATTTTTATCTGTCAGTGTTAATATATTAATAATCAATCGTTCACTATCATATTACTGTAATCTTTAATACCTATCATTTACTAAGCATTATGTTAAGTTTTATATGAGTAAAATTTTACCATTATGGGGCTTCCCTGGTGGCGCAGTGGTTGAGAGTCTGCCTGCCGATGCAGGGGACACGGGTTCGAGCCCTGGTCTGGGATGATCCCACATGCCGCGGAGCAACTAGGCCTGTGAGCCACAACTACTGAGCCTGCACATCTGGAGCCTGTGCTCAGCAACAAGAGAGGCCGCGATAGTGAGAGGCCCGTGCAGCGCGATGAAGAGTGGCCCCTGCTTGCCACAACTAGAGAAAGCCCTCACACGGAAACGAAGACCCAACACAGCCCTAAATTAATTAATTAAAAAAAAATTTTACCATTATGAGATTAGTAACATTTTCACCCCCATTTAACAGATTAAGAAAATGAGGGCATGAGATACATAGATACATAGCAATAAGTAGTGGAAACAGGATTAAGACCTGAATATATCTGACCAGGATCTAAGTTCTAGCCATCATATCATAGGTATTTTTTTTCTAAATTTTGGGTCAAGACAAGTCCATATCCACCAGCAACTAATATTTTAATGTTAACACAGACAACATCTATTACTGTTTATTTCCATTGCATTTTAAAATCAATTGGAATATTGGCCTTTTAGCTGTGTCTATGAGAATTATTTTTCTCTATTATTTTTTGTTTAGGGTTGTGATACACAGATGATTTATGACATGTTGCTAAGATTGAAATCCATTGTCTATTTACCTGGTGACTTTGTCTGCAAAAAGGTGAGTTCATGCTATTTTTCTAATGCATGACTAATAAATACATCTGAGGAGTTCAGACATAAGTCAAGAGAATAGTTTAAACAAAATTTGTCCAGGGTGAATTCCATAGTATGGAAATAATCATGATATACAATTCTGTAAAACTATAATGTGCTCTCAGATTCAAAATGGAACAAGACAATATGGATTTCATTACTTATAGGATATAAATGTGGGTGGTCTGAAAAGTTGCTTTGTGTAAATGTAAATCATCAATTGTCACACCCCATTAATTCCAAATACTTAAGGTGGAGGGAAAAGTTACAGAAGTGAAAGGTGGTTCTGTCCTTTTTATGTCTTCAGCAAACTATCAGTTACCTCCATTTAGCTCACCCAGTTAGTAAATAATCAATGCCATTTAAAAAAAAATTTTACTGTGTTTTTTATGATTACATGTTCATTATTTTTAAAATGGGAAACACATAAAAGCACAAAGATAAAAACTCCACCACCCAGAAATAACCACTATTAATATATTTCAACCTATGTTTTTATATCGATTGATGGATAGTTAGAGCTTGTTTTATAAAATTGGCACCATACCTCGCTTATGTTTGCAACTTGTTTTGTCATGTCACAATATATCATGGGAACATATTATGTATTATTAAGTAATCTACAACATCCTTTTTAAAGCTGCATAATATTCTAGTCTATGAATATATCATAATCAATTTCCAAGTGTTTGCTATTACAAATAACTCTAAAATAAACAATTTTGCACATCTCTGATTACTAACTCAAAGGGGGAGAGAAGGAATGATGACCTTGGGACCTTGAGATACACCTTGAGATATTAAATCAATAGTGAAGGCAATAATCAAAATAAAAAGTAGAGAAAGATGAACAGTTCAAAGAAATGAGAGACGATCCAAAACCCTGGGGAGTTCACACACGTGAGGGTAAGAAGTACTTATATCATTCCAAAATAATGTGCTAAGTGTAATGGTAGAAGTAAGCACAAGCTGTGGTAGGACACAGAATAAGGACACTTCTGCACTGGGGTACTGGCAAGATTTCCTGGAGAAGATGCTGGTCAAGCTAAGTCTTGAAAAATGAATCAGCATGAACCAGAAGAAAGAAGAAGCAGGCATTCCAGATAGAGGAAAGAATTCACATGAGTCAAGGCAGAAAGGAAGGGACTCTGTCTTCGGAGGGAGTGTATGGAACTACAATAAGTCAAAAGCTAGAAAATTTTAGTATCATTTATTCAGTGAAACTCAATAAATAATTTTGAAATACTATGGGCCAGGCACTGTGCTGGGTACTGGATATATTCAGCAGTGAGCATAAAAAGGTGGTTCTTGTCCTTCAAGGGCTTACAGTCTAGTGCCAGGGTATTCAAGTCACAGTGCATCAGAATCACCTGAATTTAGAAATCTGGGCTCCATCTGCAGTAACTTAATTGGTCTGGGTGGAGACCACATATCAATATTTTTAAAGCTCCCAGATGATTATAAATTGAGCCAAAGTTGAGTATCACTGGCCTGATGGAAGAGACAAACAATAAACAAATAAAATTAATGTGTAACTCCAAAATGTGCTAAGTTCTATGCAGCAAAAACAATTTGCCAGGAGAGTGCGTGGTGGCAAAGGCACTTACTTTAGATTGGGGGACTCAGACAGGGGGAGATTGTCAAGCTGTCAGGCATGATCTTTGTGAAAATCTGAAGAGAAATAGTTCTCTAGTTTTTAAAAAAAACAACAAAACTGGAGAGGACACTATTTTATTTATTTATTTTTTGCGGTATGCGGGCCTCTCACTGTTGTGGCCTTTCCCGTTGCGGAGCACAGGCTCCGGACACGCAGACTCCGGACACACAGGCTCAGCGGCCATGGCTCACGGGCCTAGCCGCTGCGCGGCATGTGGGATCTTCCCGGATGGGGGCACGAACCCGTGTCCCCTGCATCGGCAGGCGGCCTCTCAACCACTGCGCCACCAGGGAAACCCCAAGGAAGCCCCAAGAGGACACTATCTTAGATGAAGACTTGGGACCATGAGGCAGGACAGAACTTGACTTATTAAAGGAATGGAAGCAAATGATCAGCTAGGATAATGGTGAAAGACAAAGTCAAATAGAGTGAAGGTACTTTAAGGCATCCAGGTAGAGATACCTAGTGCCCAGGTGGAGATCAGTCTAGTCTGTGAGAGAGGACAGAACTGGATGTAAATCTTTGGAAACCGGCATATGATGGAAACTGATATCATAAGAAGCTCAAGAAAAGGTAAATAAAGAAGACCAAGGCTGTAACTTTGAAGAATACCAGTATTTATGGAAGAGGTCAGTGAAGAAGAATGACAGAGGGCAACTAAGAGCTGCCAGAGGTAAAAGAGGAAAAATAGAGGAGAGATTGTGATATTAATGAAACCAGGAATCGAGAATCCCACACAAATTAGTCCAGATTAAATGTGGGCATACTGATGATATAAAATCATTTTCATTAAAATGGAAAATACAAACCACAGCTCAGTTTAAGGACCCCTTTAGGGCAGTGATGCATTTAGGATGACATGGCCTTAATGCACCAAAATGGCCTTTCAATTTGTTCCAATAGCAGCAGGGACTGAAAATTGAGATAACTCATAGAAACTTTAGCATCCGGGCCCAAAAGCAGTGAAAATTTGCTTAACAAAGTGTGAAATGCAGAGTAGATGCAGCGTTCTCATTTCTAATTTCTTCCTCACATCGCATCCATCACTCAATAATAAAAACAGATCAGTTAACACAAATGAAGGAAGGAAGAAAATAAGCAGGGGGAAGAGCAGAAATGAAAAGACATGAGACTCCAAGCCACATTTCTTTGTTTCTTTTTTTAAGAAGGGATTTTTTAGGGCTTCCCTGGTGGCGCAGTGGTTGAGAGTCCGTCTGCCGATGCAGGGGACACGGGTGTACCACAAAAAAAAAAAAAAAAAAAAAAGAAGGGATTTAATTAAGAGTAGACATAGACAGAGATGAAAAGTTGTTACTTGTCCAGATTTTATACAGCCAAATTCAGCTTTGTTTTTTATCATTTCCCCAAATCATTGCAGGAAAAGGAAAGAAAAAAAAAAAGAAAACATGTTCCGTTAGCAGTTGTTTAAATAATTGAAGAAATGGCAGGGTTCAGGACTGAGTTTGCTGACCTACCTAATCCTCTGGATGGCTCCTAAACTTACCAAGTGGGTAGCTTGGACTGCTTCAAAGAGTATTTAGGAATTTTCCCAGGATTAATTTGCAAGAATTAATTTGAGTATCATAATGCCCCTGTCAGCCTTGGAAATAGCCTTCTACACAGGAACCCCGAAAATTTGAAGTGCTCTCTCACTAAGGGTTACCCCATTGTACATGAAGCGCTTGCATTTCTACACTTTCTCCAAATTAGTACATAAACCAACCAGAAGAGCTTGGTTTGATCTTATTTTGCACATGCTGTCAGACCTTGCTCTCTAAGGAATGTCTACTTCATTTGAATGCCAATTAAACTTGCAGGAAAGTCTTAAATTAGTCTAGAAATATGCAAGAAATAGTGGAAGTTTTGGTTCGTTGATTATGCCAGATCTCCTTGGAAAGTTATTGAAATGACCATTAAAAAATAATTAAAAGTGCTGAACTATATTTAAGTACCCATTATGTACTTCTACCTCCAGTCAGTTGTAATAACTGCCTTTGAAAAATCATTCCAGTTCCTTGAGAATTACTTCATGCAAAGAATTAAGGAATATGACCCTGTCCTAATCATTACTTCTTGGAGTATCTCTTGAAAAACTAATTTTCAGACACTTTCACTCATTTTTAAAATAATTCATAGATCATTTTAAAAATAATTCATAGATATTGTGTTGGTTTTAAAGAGCTCAGTCTTGATATTGGATTCATTAGATATGATCTGTACATATTATATAGTCAGGCGACATAGGTGTTGCTAATTCTAATGCTATCATCTGCCAGCCTCGTAAGTTTGCCCAAGACACTTAACTTTTCAAGTCTCTACTACCAATTTTTAAATAATAATGATATCTTTCCTATTTGACCTCACTCGGATTTTTGCAAGAAATAAGTGAGTTAATATCTATGAAAATACTTTGTAGCTATAAAGTAGCATGTTCCTTTTTTTAAAAAATTTATTTATTTTATTTTTGGCTGTGTTGGGTCTTCGCTTCTGTGCGCAGGCTTTCTCTAGTTGCAGCGGGCAGGGTCTACTCTTCTTTGGTGTGCGTGGGCTTCTCATTGCGGTGGTCTCTGTTGTTGTGGAGCACAGGATTTAGGTGCGTGGGCTTCAGTAGTTGTGGCACGCGGGCTCAGTAGTTGTGGCTTACAGGCTCTAGAGCGCAGGCTCAATAGTTGTGGCTCACGAGCTTAGTTGCTCCACGGCATGTGGGATCTTCCCAGATCAGGGATCAAACCCGTGTCCCCTGCATTGGCAGGCCGATTCTTAAACGCTGCGCCACCAGGGAAGCCTCAAAGTAGCATGTTCTGATAAAACAAACATAGGCATTAAAATAAGGAGCAATTAAAATCTGATATTATGATTTTAAAAGTACTTTGCAAATGCAAGATGTATTATTAGCACTGATAACAAGGAAGTAACTATAATTAGATCCATCTGTATTGGAATTTCTACTTAAATCTACATTTGGGAATAAATATACCTATTTATAGAAGGTATAAATACACAATGCAAAATTTAAATATACTTTTTGCATTGCTTAGTTAGGAGATATGCATTCTAGGCTTCCTTTTGCTTCTATTTACTATCATGGAGCAACGGTTACTCAGCCAAATATTAGCCAGTAAGCCAATCTGTGCCTTTATTTTCTTTCTGTAAAATGGAAATAATAATACCTACTCTAGCTTCCTCATAAAAGTCATGGGGAGATAAAATGAGAATTTCAGTGTCACAGATGTTAACTAAGAGGTAGAGTCTGAAAACTTTAAACTTAACCTAACAATTATAATACGACAATAAGTAATGTTCAGGAAAATAACCCTTGGTATTAAAGAACTTCAAAACTTCCCAGAGAAGAGCTGAATTATAAATTATTCATAAATGAGTGCCTATGTCCTAATTCCTATGCTCAGCACTGGAACAAAGTAGACATTGTCTCAGCCATTGCAGAGCATAAATTATAATCAACATTGATTAATCCTAAATTAATTTTAGTGTATTCTACTCCTTTGAAAATATAGTTAACAAGAATGTTTTATGAACACAAATAATCCAGCCCCCTCCTGAACCAAATATAAGAGAATTTATTGTATTAATGCTATTTTTAATAGCTCAGGGGGATCAAGACTCAACCCACTAAGAAATATAGGTACTGTTATCCAAATAGTTTGCCTAGTAGTATGAGAATTGGCTTATTTAAAGTTTAAAAGCTTTTCTTCACCCAAGTGCCATTTAGATCTCTTGTAAAACATATTTATGTTTTCTGGATCCTGGAGTGAGATGTGTTCCAAGGGTCCCACAACCACCCACTAGTTTGGTGATTTGCATGACTCAACATAAAGTTGTATTTATCACTTAAGATTTATTAAGGCAAAGTATACAGTGCAGGAACAGCAAGAAAAAGATATGCATAGACAAAGACTAGAGAAATCAGGTGCAGATTTCCTAGATCCTACTTCTGAGAGGCTCACATGGATGCATTTTTATCTCCTACTGTGGACCATAGAGACAGGGCAAAATATCTCTGCCTAGCAAAGCTCATCTAAGTCTTGGAGTCCAGAGTTTTTAAATGGGGCTGGTCACATAGCTTCATGACCAGTCATTGTTCAGACTCTAAACTAGATACCAAGCACACACCATAAATCTTTGTGTTTACATTAAACAGTATTGACAGCCTGGTACATCCTGCCACACTGCCTGAGGCATACAGAATAACATCATTAACCAGTGTCTATGTGAACATTCCAAGAGTTTAGTTCTCAAGGCATTGCTCAAGTGCCATTGCCCTGGCTCCAGAGTCCCCAGAGATAAACAAGACCTGAATAAAAGAACCTGCTGAAGGGAGGAACACTCCCAAAATCATTCCATGAGGCATCAACCTGATGCCAAAACCAGGCAAAGATGTCACAAAAAAAGAAAATTACAGGCCAATATCACTGATGAACATAGATGCAAAAATCCTCAACAAAATACTAGCAGCAAATTTACCATTGCAACAAAAAGAATCAAATATCTAGGAATAAACCTACCCAAGGAGACAAAAGACCTGTATGCAGAAAATTATAAGACACTGATGAAAGAAATTAAAAATGATACAAATAGATGGAGAGATATACCATGTTCTTGGATTGGAAGTAACAACATTGTGAAAATGACTCTACTACCCAAAGCAATCTACAGATTCAATGCAACCACTATCAAATTACCAATGGCATTTTTCATAGAACTAGAACAAAAAATTTTACAATTTGTATGGAAACACAAAAGACCCCAAATAGCCAAAGCAATTTGAGAAAGAAAAACGGAGCTGGAGGAATCAGGCTTCAGACTATACTACAAAGCTACAGTAATCAGGACAGTATGGTACTGGCACAAGAACAGAAATATAGATCAATGGAACAGGATAGAGAGCCCATAGGTAAACCCACACACTTAAGTCACCTTACCTTTGACAAAAGAGGCAAGAATATACAATGGAGAAAAGACAGCCTCTTCAACAAGTAGAGCTGGGAAAACTTGACAGCTACACATAAAAGAGGCCACAACAGTGAGAGGCCTGCGTAACGGAAAAAAAAAAAAAGAATGAAATTAGAACACTTCCTAACACCATACACAAAAATAAACTTAAAATGGATTAAAGACCTAAATGTAAGGCCAGGCACTATAAAACTCTTTGAGGAAAACATAGGCAGAACACTCTATGACATAAATCACAGCAAGATTCTTTTTGACCCACTTCCTAGGGTTAGGGAAATAAAAACAAAATTAGAACACTCCCTAACACCATACACAAAAATAAACTCAAAATGGATTAAAGACCT
>NC_041228.1:50922809-50923474 GCF_002837175.3 Physeter macrocephalus
CCACCTCCTAGGGTTAGGGAAATAAAAACAAAAATAAACAAATAGGACCTAATGAAACTTAAAAGCTTTTGCACAGCAAAGGAAACCATAAACAAGACCAAAAGACAACCCTCAGAATGGGAGAAAATATTTGCAAGCGAAGCAACTGACATAGGATTAATCTCCAAAATATACAAGCAGCTCATGCTGTTCAATATCAAAAAAACAAACAACCCAATCCAAAAATGGGCAGAAGACCTAAATAGACGTTTCTCCAAAGAAGACACAGAGATTGCCAAAAAACACATGAAAAGATGCTCAACGCACTAATTAGTAGAGAAATGCAAATCAGAACTACAGTGAGGTATCACTTCACACCCGTCAGAATGGCCATCATCAAAAAATCTACAAACAATAAATGCTGGAGAGGGTGTGGAGAAAAGGGAACACTCCTGCACTGTCGGTGGGAATGTAAATTGAAACAGCCACTATGGAGAACAGTATGGAGGTTCCTTAAAATACTAAAAATAGAACTACCGTATGACCCAGTAATTCCACTACTGGGCATATCCCTGAGGAAACCGTAATTCAAAAAGATACATGTATCACAACGTTCATTGCAGTGCTATTTACAATTGCCAGGACATGGAAGCAACCTAAATGTCCATCGACAGATGATTGGATAA
>NC_041228.1:50923484-50956927 GCF_002837175.3 Physeter macrocephalus
TGGCACATATATACAATGGAATATTACTCGGCCATAAAAAGGAGCGAAATTGAGTTATTTGTAATGAGGTGGATGGGCCTAGAGTCTGTCATACAGAGTGAAGTTAAGTCAGAAAGAGAACAACAAATACCGTATGCTAACGCATTTATATGGAATCTAAAAAAATGGTACTGATGAACCTAGTGGCAGGGCAGGGATAAAGACACAGATGTAGGGCTTCCCTGGTGGCACAGTGGTTGAGAGTCCGCCTGCCGATGCAGGGGACATGGGTTCGTACTCCGGTCCGGGAAGATCCCACATGCCACGGAGCGGCTGGGCCCGTGAGCCATGGCCGCTGAGCCTGCGCGTCCGGAGCCTGTGCTCCGCAATGGGAGAGGCCGTGACGGTGGGAGGCCCGCATACCGTGGAAAAAAAAAAAAAAAAAAAGACACAGATGTAGAGAATGGACTTGAGGGCACGGGGTGGGTAGGGGAAGCTGGGACAAAGTGAGAGAGTAGCATTGACATATATACACTACCAAATGTAAAATGGATGGCTAGTGAGAAGCTGCTGCATAGCACAGGGAGATCCACTTCATGCTTTGTGAGGACATAGAAGGGTGGGATAGGAAGGATGGGAGGGAGCCTCAAGAGGGAAGGGATATGGGGATATATGTACACTTATAGCTAATTCACTTTGTTGTGCAACAGAAACTAACACAACATTGTAAAGCAATTATACTACAATAAAGATATATATATATATATATTTTAAAACCTGCTGCATTAACACTTTCTTCTCAATATGGAACAAGAATAATAGCTTAAGCATCTCATATGCCCCACTTACTAAAATCAGACCTCAGTGCTATAGGCAGAAGAGTAGAGTTCACTTTTAGATTACTGTAACCCATGTTCTTTGGATAAACTAAGCAACTTCTTCAAAGCATAGCAGTCATCACCAAAGCTAAGGTGAATATGCTTACAATCTGTTATTTCCTCTCTCCAATCCCACTCTTAAAACAATGTGCTGACTGAAGTATCTTTGCCTGTCTAGTGATGGCACACAGTGCTTAGGTTTTAGAGGGTATCACTTTCCTTGTAATTTCCTTTCACATGTTATGTCAAACTGATGTCCATAACTACCTCAGGTCTTAAGATAATTATTATTACACTTCTATTCCTTGCTTCCTTCATTTACATTTACCCCTCTAGAAGAGTTTATATCTTTTAATTTGGGGCATAATTGTCAAGAATAAAGTGACTACCATTTCCTCTTTATATTTGGCATATAGGGAGAAATTGGCAAGGAAATGTATATCATTAAGCAAGGAGAAGTCCAAGTTCTTGGAGGAGCTGATGGCACTCAAGTTCTGGTTACTCTGAAAGCTGGGGCAGTGTTTGGAGAAATCAGGTATCTAAAAGACACCTTGTAATATTGAAGTCTGTTATTTGCTATCAAAGAAAAGTCTTGGGTCATAAAATAAGTAAAGTTCTCGCTCAAATTCACCAATGGTTTGATTGTGCTGACAGCATTGCTAAAATAAGGATTTTCACATTTCTATTTATCCTTTCCCTTCCCCAAAAGACCTAGCTCATTCAGCCCTTTAGGCTCAGGACCTAGGTCAGTGCCTAGAATAAAGTAGATGCTCAATATATGTTGAATAATGAATGTGTGAAGAAATGAATGGATGAATGATGAAAGAAGAGATTGGGAGAGTTAGTCGTCAGATTTTTGGAGAATTTGAATGCCAGGCTAAGACAATAGTTTTGATTAGGTGAGTGATAATGATTATCATTGTGGGACCAAATTGCCTGAGTCCAAACCCCAGTACCACCACTTACAATCTTTGCTCCTTTGTTACTTGAACCCTCTGTCCTTCATCTTAATAATTAGAAGAGCAATAGTGCATATCTTAGAGGGTTGGTAAGTGAATTAATTCGTGAAAAGCACTTAGAACAATGTCCAGCATCTATTAGGAGCTCAATAAATATTAACTATTGTTATTATTATTTCCTATTGGTCAGGAGAAGTTTATCCTACAAGTAAGTCCCCAAGAGTAAGAATAGTTGCCACTTAGTATCTATGAGGATATTGGTTCCAGGACCCCCACAGATACCAAAATCCACCAATGCTCAAGTCCTGTATGTAAAATGGCATAGTAGAGTCAGCCTTCTGCGTCTGTGGGTCCCTCATCTGAGGGTTCCACACACCAGGACTCAATAAACCGGATTGCACAACCCATATGTGAATGCACAAGCCATGGATACAAAGGTCTAACACTACAGACAGCAAATTCAAGCATTCGGTGGGCTAAACATTCCATATGTATTATTGTATTTAAACATATTCATGTATTCATCCAATAAACACTTATTATGAGTGCCTAGTACATGCTAGACAGTCAGGTATTGCTCTAAACTCTGGGAATGTACTGTGAAAACAGTAAACAAGAGCTTACAGTCTTGTGGGAGAAAGCTAACAATAAATAAACTAGACAAGATAAATTCACACTGTGATAACTGCTATAGAGGTAAAAATTGTTAGAGACTGGGGATGCTACTTTACATATAATGGTCAGGGATACCTCTCTGGACAGATAATATTCCAACTGAGATTTGAGAGAGTAAATGGAGCAGCCATCCAGACATGGGGGAAGAGCCCCCCATATGATGGAATAGCAAGGGCAGAGGCCTAGAGGTAGAGCAAGCATATCTAGTTGAATGTCATAGAGGTCAGTATGGCTGGAGCTCAGCAAATAAGGGGCACTGTGGGGAGATGAGGCCCAAGAGGTGAGCAAAGACAAGATTGTACAGACCTTTTAGGCCATGGTAAGGAATTTGTATTTTATTCTAAATACCAATGGATACCAGTGGAGGATTTTAGGCAAAAGAATGATACAATGTGAATTATGATGTTAGAAGACCACTCTAACAGCTATGTGGAAAAGAGGCAGTAAAGAAACAAGAATGAAATAGAGATCAATTAGAAGTCAGTTGCGGTGGTTCAAGTGAAAGATGATGGAGTCTTGAACTAGGATGCTGGCTCTTAGGGTAAAGACAAGAGTGCACTGTCAGGCAGTTATTAACATATCCATTTCATGATTGGAAAAATTGCAATTCCAAGGTGTCAATTATCTGGCCCAGGATAACATAGCTAGTAAGTGAAAGGGACAATATTCAAACACGAGTTTCATGGATCAGGGCCTAGTGATCTTTCCACCACACCACAGAAGAAAGGTGGTTCATCCAACCTCTGATTTCATAGCTGCTGAGAAGTTATCTTCAGAGTTCCAGAGATATGAATAATTTCAGATGACTTTATATTAGCATAATTAGTTTTCCTTAGAATGTTGAATCATGTTAATTCTCTGTTGATAATGTGCCTTCTCTTTTTTATTTTTCCTCCTTGCTTAAAACTGGGTGGGCACTCGTGTTAAGGGTCTTACTCTGGGGCAGTGGTGGAAACACTTCTCAGAATGTCCAGATCTGTGTGTTCTTTGCCTATTTTCTATCGCTTCCTTACTAGGAGTACTTGCAAATGTGATTTAATATTTTAGTGACTTAATAATCACTGTAATCTTCAAGGTCATAAAACAAGAAACAGTCTAATCTCAAACATTGCAGAAATTAATTAGCTGACCTCTCCCAAGGGTTGAGTACTCCCTGAAGAATAAAGCTTTATAAATACAAATATGTTAATTGCTGATGCTATCATCACAGTAGGAAATACTCTACGAATACAATCCAGGTGCTGCTGAGTTGCAATTGAAAGGAATCTTAAATTCTTGACAGCAGCTTCTCAAATAAATCTCCTATGACCCACTGGGTTTCTAAGGCCAAATTGAAACCAGTAGACCAGACGAGCTCTAAATTCGCTCAGTAATCGGCTGATTCAAGCAAAAGGGAGATTTTTGTCTTGATTCTCTTCTTGGCTGTGGTTGAGGAGAAATATGATACATCTGCCTCTTCCCAGATACCCCCAGGCTTCACAGGCCCACAGCTGTCATACGCCCCTGGAGCTCTAGTTATTTATTCCAGCAATGGAGGCATGCCTGCCAAACATCTAGGTACTGGCAAGATCTAGTAATTGTGTTTACTACTCAAAAAACCTGTGACCTTTGTTAAAATGAGCTACATCCAGCACTATCATGTAGCTTTTTAACGAAGGTTCTTTTTTCTTAGGAAAAAATAAGAAAGAAAAGAACTGAGGGCTTTCAAGGACATTATGTACTAATCCAAAAGAGCAAAGCCCTGACTAAAATATAGATTTAGAGCCTGTCATGGAGAAAACCCAGACCACATTTCCAATTAACATCTGAGGAGTTCAGACACCCCATTTTTAATAGAGAGACTCAGGGTCTGCCGGGGGATAGCCTTGGAGTAGTACTGACTCCACTGTTTGTTTTCACAATTACAATTATTGCCAAGTCTTATTCACCGAATGTATTTAACCACTTCCTATCCTCCTTCTGCAACTGTTAAAATCTCACTTTTCCTGAAATGCATCTGAATTTTTACCCTTGCTAGTGCTATTATGATTTCAATAGAAATCCCTTCTGGTTTCATCTCCCTTTGGAATGTCCTCCCCCTGGAAAATACCTATTCACCTTTCAAGACTTCAATTCAGATATCACCTCTCTGAAGTCATTTCTAACCACCCCCAAACAACTAGTTGCCCCTTGTTCTATGCTTTCATAGTATTTCATTCGTGACTTTACTACAGGAATTACCACTAATTTATAGTCAATTCATTCAAATGGATCTCCTCAACAGACTAGGCTATTAAAATGTAAGAACTAAAACTTCATCTTTATGTCACCAGCAGCTATATAAAAACTGTACAATGTGTTGATTTTCATTGATATTCTGCCTCCATTCAAAATAATTTGCCGGTGCTATTCAGAAATTTCTGATTAATTAAGTAGTTAATTGTGATTTGATTTAAAAAAACAGAAAATTATATTCATAACCCCTTACAGTATAATGTGAAGTGCCTCAAAGAAGGCCATGCCTGGCATGGTGAACAAGAATGGTGAGCAAGAAACAATCACTTCCCTCAAGGGCCTTACAAATAAAAGACAAGGAAACAAAAAGATTCCAATACCAGGTGATAAAATGTATGGATTGCATTCAATGATGGAGCATACGCAGGATATTACAGAGTACAAAGCCTTCACAAGGGCCAATCCTTCAGATTAAGCAATTGCTTGAGGTTATTTGAGAACTGAAGGCAGACCTTTCAGTGCTTCTCAAATGACATGTGGAGAAAATAAAGTGTGCAGACAATATGTGTGCACAAAGGTCAGTCCTGGGGCTTCCCTGGTGGCGCAGTGGTTGCGCGTCCGCCTGCCGATGCAGGGGAAACGGGTTCGTGCCCCGGTCTGGGAGGATCCCACATGCCGCGGGGCGGCTGGGCCCGTGAGCCATGGCCGCTGAGCCTGCGCGTCCGGAGCCTGTGCTCCGCAACGGGAGAGGCCACAACAGAGGGAGGCCCGCATACCACACCAAAAAAAAAAAAAAAAGGTCAGTCCTGATAGCCTGTACAAGAGGGTATGTAAAGGAGTATTCACATAATGCCTGTAGTGGGTTGAATGTTGGCCCCCACAAAGATATATCCATGCCCTAACCCCTGGAACCTGTGAATGTGACCTTACTTAGAAAAAAAGAAAAAAAAGAGAGTCTTTGCAGATATAATTAATCTAAGGATTTTAAGGTGAGCTCATTCTTGATTTTCTTGGATGGGCCCTAAATCCAATGACAAGTGTCCTCACATGAGACAGAAGAGAAGACACACAAACACAGGGAAAAGAGGGGAAGGCCGTGTGAAGACCAAGGCAGAAATTGGAGTTATGCAGCCACAGCCAAGGAACTCCTGGAGCCACCAGAAGCTGGAAGAGGCAAGAAAGGATTCTCTCCTAGAGTCCCGGGAGGGAGCAAAGCCCTGCCAACAACTTGATTTTTGACTTCTGGCCTCCAAAACTGTGAGAGAATAAATTTCTGTTGTTGGTAGTCACTGGTTTTACAGTAATTTGTTACAGCAGCCTCAGGAAACTAATATAATACTAAACTTTTTACATTGTTGACTTTTGAAATTTACTGGGGGAAAAAAAAAGGTCTGCTTCACACTCCTTCAGCTCACCCTACCTGGCCAGTCCACCTCTAAGACCTATCAATTTCACCTCCAAAGTGTGTCTCTAATTGTTTGCACCTTACCTTCTCCACTGACCCCACTTCCGTCCATACCACCTCCCTCTCTCACTGGACAACTGCAGGGCTGCTCCAAGTCTCCCACTCCAACCACCACACCCTCTGTAATCCAGGCCCCACTAGCAGCCAGAGGGATCCTTCACAAACAGGTATGATCATGTCATTGCCCTCCTGCTTAAAACCACTCAGTGCTTTCACATCTTCTTTTTTATCTAAAAGTCCTTGCCTGACCTACAAGATCCTGCAGAGTCTAGCCCCTGCCTACCTCTCTACTGCAGGGTGTACCCCACTCCCCTTGCTCTCTTTAATCCAGACTTCAGTTCCTTGAATGTGCCACATGCCATCCAGCAATGGAGAGGTGGTTTATTTTTTCCTAATTTTGGAATTAAAAATCTTTTTTATTCAGGTAATAATGGTTTATAACATTATATGTATCATGTATACATTACATTTTGACTTCTGCATATACTGCAGTGTGCTCACCACCAAAAGTTTAGCTTCCATCTGTCACCGTATAGTTGACCCCCTTTACCCATTTTACCTTCCCTCAACCCTTCTTCCCCTCTGGTAACTACTACCCTGTTCTCTGTATCTGTTTTTGGTTTGGTTTGGTTTGGTTTGTTCATTTATTTTGTTTTGTTTTTGTTTTTTTATATTCCACCTATGAGTGAAAACATGCAGGATTTGTCTTTCTCTCTTTGACTTATTTCACTTAGCATAAAACCCTCAAGGTCCATCCACGTTGTCGCAAATGGATTTCATCTTTTTATGGCTGAGTAGTATTGCATTGTGTATATACACCACATCTTCTTTATCCATTCATTCATTCATGGATAACTAGGTTGTTTCCATTTCTTGGCTATCGTAAATAAAGCTGCAATGAACATAGGAGTGCATATATCTTTTAAAATTAGTTTTTGTATTCTTTGGATGAACATACAGAAGTGGAATAGCTGGATCATATGGTGGTTCTAATTTTTTGACAAATCTCCTTACTGTTTTCCATAGCAGCCATGGGGAGTTTTTACCTCTGCCCATATAGGTTTCCCACCCCTTTAACCTAATCTGAGCTACTTTCAGGACTTCTTTTTCTCCATTATAGGGACCACCCAGGTGTCCTTGCTATATTCTCTAGTTGGACTACATTCCTATCTTTTGGAACACTTACCTTTGTAATCATGCACTTGCTGGTGCATTTATTTCTTCAGTGTCTTTCTTCCTTCCTCACTAAATCATAAGCACCAGGACTACTATGTATAGCTGTGCCAGTTGTGCTCTGCATCAGGATGTCCAGGCAGGGCCTGGGAGAACTGGAATGCAGCCTGCACTCCACTCCTGAGCATAAGCCCCGCTGTTACACTCCCCCTCATGCACAGGTGCCCTTTACTTTGCAAAAGGGGGCATTTTTCTGGCCAAGCTTTACACCTATAGGACTGCATTTGCCCAGAGAGGCTGTATTTTTCCATTTTGTACACAGACACAGTCCCTAGCAGATGCCACACCCGATCTGCACTTGATCCCCAGCCCTTAGGGCAGTGCCTGGCCCACATAAGTGCCTAATAAATAGTCATTGAATAAATAAGTTAACGTAATTATCTTCTATCTTTGCAAATGTACTAATACACATTCATTTTGTCATGAATATGCATATTCAGTCTTGTACCCTTTTTGTCAGTTTTTATTATTAAGAATAGGACTGCTATGTTTATCTTTGTAAAATCATTTTGCTTTTCTTTTATTTCTTTGAAGTTTATTCCCCAAAATGAAATAACTAGGTCAAAAGGTAGAAACATTTCTATAACTCTTGGAATATATGGGCAGATGATTTTCTAGGAAAATTGAACCAATTTAAGATACAACATGCAATGTATAGCTATTTTTCTGTAGTATCAGTGATATTACCTCATTATTCTCAGTTGGTTTTGCACTTTAATAGTTGTTTTAATTTGCATTTCTCTAAATAGTGCCTAGAAAATAATAGGTCCTCAATAAATATTTGATAAATGAATTAATTTCCTCTGGGCCTATTTATTTTCATAAATGTGATCATTTATTTTCTGCATTTCTTCCTTTGTACAATATCCTTTTTTCATCATATATAACAAGTTATTGAGCAGAATTTAGGCAGTGATATATCATACGTTTTAGATAGTCTGGCTTTTATTTAAAGTATTTAAGTTCTGACTTTTCACCAGCTATATTGGTCAAATCACCCATTCTGCATATTTAACAAATATTTTCTCTATACCATTGTGAAAAGGCCAAATTTTTTTTTTTTTTTTTTTTTTTTTGCGGTACACGGGCCTCTCACTGTTGTGGCCTCTCCCGTTGCGGAGCACAGGCTCCGGACGCGCAGGCTCAGCGGCCATGGCTCACGGGCCCAGCCACTCCATGGTATGTGGGATCCTCCCGGACCAGGGCACGAACCCGTGTCCCCGGCATCGGCAGGCGGACTCTCAACCACTGCGCCGCCAGGGAAGTCCAGGCCAAATATTTTGAAAAGTAATTTTAAACCTCTTTGTTCCCTCCAAACAATGTTTGCCTATTTTACATGAGCACTCAGTTTTCAAAATGAGAGTACCAAGGTAGACTTTTAGGTTTTCGGACTATTTTAATTCCATATTCCTATTCTTCATCAGAATAAGTCTGTTATTCCTTCATCCACTACCCTGCCTTTCCTAAAAGATAGAAATAGTAGATACATTGGAAGTATGAGCAGGGGTAAGAAGATTGATAAATATTGAGGGAGAAAACTTTTCATTTCCATTTTTATCTGGCTCAATCCTGTGAATACTACCTGTGTTAAAATATGTGTTTATATTTTCACTACCTTCTTTAATATAGTCTCTTTGTGTAGCATTTTTTGCTTAGAGCAAAAAGCAAACCTCATCAAAGTTTCACAATATTCCTGTGAACAACTACATTATCAGTACCATTGTTTAAACATGTATTCAAATAGTCTCAGGATTCCTCCTAAACTGACTTCATCTAGTGACTCTAATTCTATGAAAATCAAGGCTCTTTACCACCATTTGGAATAGCAGAGAGGGAGTAAAGAATCTGATTGTCAGACATTGGTAGAGCTTATCACGACCAGCCCAACTGGCTTCCTCTCTGATTTTTCTAATATCCATGGGCAAATCTGTATCATTAGAACAATAACAATGGCTTCATTAGCAGCATTAGAGTTTAGGGTGTAAAGAAAAGACTCCATGACTTGAAGTCAACTCTGGTCTTGTATTTGAATTTCTGCAATGAAACTCATAAGTATTTGTTCTGGAATAAGTCACTTCACTAGATTCTGGACCTCAATTTCCATGTCAGTAAGTGTAGGTAAGAACCTACCTCACCAGTTTCATGTGGTCATTAATATATGACATTGTTAGCTATTTTGACCCCAAAGAAACACAGAGTTAAGCTAGAATATTAGTTTGTTTGATACAGTATTTTCTAGCCAGAGTATCATATATCCTCCTGGGTACTTGATATAAATAAAGAGGGCATGGAATAAACTGTGCATGTTATTCTTTTTTTCCTCTCCTTCTTTAGAATTTTTACCTAGATTCTTCATCGATCATCCACTTCTTTTTTTTTTTTAATAAATTTATTTATTTTTGGCCACGTTGGGTCTTCATTGCTGTGTGTGGGCTTTCTCTAGTTGTGGAGAGCGGGGGGCTACTCTTGGTTGCAGTGCACAGGCTTCTCATTGTGGTGGCTTCTGTTGTTACGCGGGCTCAGTAGTTGTGGCACACGGGCTCAGTTGCTCTGTGGCATGTGGGATCTTCCCGCACCAGGGCTCAAACCTGTGTCCCTTGCCCTGGCAGGCGGATTCTTAACCACTGCGCCACCAGGGAAGTCCTGATTATCCACTTCTTCTAAGGCCAATTCAACTCTGAAATCAAGACTTCCTGGGGGAAAGAGGACTACATGTTTTGTATCTGTGAAATCTGAACTCTTTAACTCTGATAAAAATCCATACATAGAGATTTTTCTCAAAAATGTAGGTTAACATGTGTAGTAGTTTGCAGTAGTTTTATGAATATCAAAGTATCTGCAAAGAGCAAGCAGTCTGGGCAGCGGTGACACTAGAACATCCTCTGATATTTGCTCACCCACAAAAGTTTTGTTAGGATTTATATTTAGTGAAGTGGTAAAAATTTTCAAGCAACAAAGTGTTTTCCAATAACATTGAAAAGAGTAAAAGAATAACTCATAGAAGTCTACACAGGTGACCTAACCTCCTGCACTCCAAATATAATCCAGTTGGAAATTTGCTTAATGAGAACAGATATATGAAGTTGTCATCTCTCACTCAGCATTGGATGTTATTGATCTTCTTTCCATAGATAGTATTCAGAGTTAGTTTTATTTCTATTATAGGAAACAATTCTACATATGAGAGTATGCTTTTAGACAAGAAACTTCTTCATTTTAGGAAACATTCTCATTTTTTACAGTTATCAAAGCATTAATCATTCTGAATTGTGTTTATCTGTTTAAGAAGTCTGTCTAGGTTTTCATTCAACTCCACAACAATGAGCTGTGTGACTCTGGGTGAGGTCCTCAACTGAGGTTTCATTTCTTCATCAATTAAAACAGAGTAATAACAATACCTAATTACCTCATAGGATTGAAAAGCATTATATGTATTGATACAAAAAAGAACTTAGAAAAATACCTGGCTCATAGTAAGCACTTAAAAATATTAGCTAGTAATACTACTATTACTAATGTTATTATCAATATTTGCTAGTCGACTAGACAACCCTTGCCCACGCTTATCTCACTCCTAGATTACAAACAGCTTGAGGGCAGATTTTCTTTAATTGAAATATAGTCGATTTACAAATATTGTGTTAGTTTCATGTGTACAGCGAAGTGATTCAGTTATACATATATATGTGTATATCTATATTCTTTTTTCAATCCTTTTCTGTTATAGTTTACTACAAGATATTGAATATAGTTCCCTATGCTACACAGTAAATCCTTTTGTTTATTTTATATATAGTAGTATGCATCTGTTAATCTCATACTCCCAGTTTATCTCTCCCCCCGCTTCTCCTTTGGTAACCCTAAGTTTGTGTTCTATGTCTGTGAGTCTGTTTCTGTTTTACAAATAAGTTTATTTGTACTAATTTTTAGATTCTACATGTAAGTGATATAATATTTGTCTTTGTCTGACTTAACTTCATTTCAAATGATAATCTCTAGGTCCATCCATGTTGCTGCAAATGGCATTAATTCATTCTTCTTTATGGCTGAGTAATATTTCATTTTATATATCTATATCTATATCTATATCTCATATTCTTTAACCATTCATCTGTTGATGGACACTGAGGTTGCTTCCATGTCTTTGCTATTGTAAATAGTGCCACTATGAACACTGGGGTGAATATATCTTTTCAAATTAGAGCTTTTTTCTTTCCCAGATATATGCCCAGGAGTGGGATTACTGGATCATATGGTAACTCTATTTTTAGTTTTGTTAAGGAAACTCCATACTGTTTTCCACAGGGGCTGTACTAATTTACATTCCCACCAACAATGTAGAAGGGTTCCCTTTTGGCTTCAGATGTTAACCATCTTTATAGCCCCAGAACTTGGCATCGTATCAAGGTCATTATGGAGTATGTTATTTCTACACACTTCTAATTTATCACTAATTTCTTTTTTTCCTTTTCTTTTCAATTTATACAGTGAATTCCTTATATGGTTCTGCATGATTGGCCTCCAAAGTAAAATGGTCTGTACAATCTCAAACTCATAGAAAAAAACTATTTATCAAAAGTCCTGCTGAGAAAGGTAATGTTTAAGAGGATTATTTTTCTCTAGATATTCTAGATACCACTGAAAACAAAGAGAGAGATAAGTATCTGATATGCACTGTACTGACTGCCCTTCCCACCCACAGCATTGCTCCTACGGAACTGGACTTTGGAGTGACACACAGCCTTTACTGAGGACCACATCACAAACAGTGCTGGCAAACTTAGTTTTGCATCTATAACAGAATATGAACATGTCCACCAATTTACATAATGGCATCTCTACTAAAGCCCTTCAGCAGATATTTCTGTCTTAAAACTAAGAATCCATCGATTTTTATGATATAAGAGACTTAAAGCCAAATTTGAAGCCCTCTTGTAACAAAGTTGGCATTTTTGCATGAACCACATTTTATGTTTTCATTCTTGTTTTTCTTCTGCTCTTCCTTTCAACTTATGCTCTTTTGTATTCTACTTATCCTTGTGAGTGCTTTCTGGATAAACTAGCTCTGTGAAAAAGGGCTGTGCACATTGTGTTCCAGTCACATTATAGTCTGTGTATGCAGTGCACAATTTATGATGCCGTATGTGGCAGCCCTGGAAAAAACTGGAAATGAATGACTGACTAGGGACTATCTGAATATTCTAGCTCTTTCTGATATATACACACAGAAATGTATATGTATATATAAATACATATACATTTGTTTATATGTATATATACATTTGTGTATATGTGCACATGTACATATTATATGTATATGTACTATATGTATACTATATGCATATATGTGCATATTATATACATATATAGTATACATGTGTATAGTATATATATTATACATGTATAATGTATTATATGTATATATGTGTTACATACATACATATATAATCTTCATATTGCTATTTATACCTGACATTTACAGAGTTTTGCACATACAGGTCATCCCACACTAAATATACCTTCTCCCTCTGACATTCACACCACTGATTTCATTCACTTATCCACTTTTGGCACGCTAGTACTATGATGGTTAATTTTTTGTGTCGACTTGGCTAAGGGATGCCAAGATAGCTGATAAAACATTATTTCTGGTGTGTGTTTGTAAGGGTGTTTTGGGCAGAGATTAACATTTGAATCAGTAGATTGAGTAAGGAAGATCACCCTCACCAATGCAGTAGGGATCACCCAATCCACTGAGGGTCTGAATAGAACAAAAATGTGAAGAAAGGGCAAATTCACTCTCTCAGATTGAGCTGGCACATCTATCTTCTCCTGCCCTCAGACATCAGACATCAGGGCTCCTGGTTCTGGACTTTCAGACCCAGACCTGGACTTACACCAGGGGCTCCTCTTTCTCCCCTTCTCAGGCCTTTGGACCCAGACTGAATTACAGCACCAGCTTCCTGGGTCTCCAGCTTGTAGATGGCAGACTGTAGGACTTCTCAGACTCCATAACCACCACAACCACATGAGCCAATTCCCATAATAAATCTCCTTTTATATATATCTGTATATGTCCTATTTTTTCTGTTTCTCTGGAGAACCCTGTGTAATAAAATTTATTATATTTGTTGTTATTTGTTACAGTTACATACCCCAAATTAGGGTTTAAAACGTCTCAGCCAGGAGTTTTACCTAATTACACCTTCATAATTGACTGTCAGCAGTCTATAAACACCTATCTCTCCCTAAAGCTAATCAGATACCTATAGTACAGAAGGTACTAAAAGGTGGTCTTGTTAACCCAAAAGAGAGATTAAGTATCTTGTTCAGAAATACACTTAATAAACGGTAGATTTCAACTATAGTTCAATTTAAATTCTTTTAAATTAAACATTATAAATAAATAAATAAAATGGTAGAGTTATCTGGTTCCAAAATCTGTACTCTTTCCACAAACCATACCATGCTTTACTATTTTTCCTTTTGCACTACTTTACCTGCTGAATACGTGATAGGCACTTAATAAATACATGATTGGAGTAAAATTCTAAAAGGTCCTTAAGTTCTTTTTTAAGGTCACAGCAAACAAAGGTGGACCTAGAATTAGAATCCATTCCCTTGTTTCCTGGGCCATTGCTCTGTTCAGTATTTTTGATCTGGGGACACTTACCATTAACCTCGGCTGTTTGTCCTCCAGCACGTGCTCTTTCAGAAACTATGTGGGCTTGGGAATATTTAGGGATCTTCTTACTAAGCTATTTAATGAGTGAAACTTTCCATTGGTGTAATGCTGGAGAAGCATTTTGTGGACAGGAGGGAAAAAAAAGATGCTATTTTAAACATTGCTGAGAGAGTTTGGGCAAAATCCATCTGGCAGACAGACTATTTCTTCCGTTCAAAAACTCATCAAGCACTCCAAATGTGTAACCTGTAGGCAAGTTTAATTAAAGCTTGAGAAATCTCAAAATAACTTGACATTTAAATATGTTATTTCCGTTCTGCTCTCATAGTCTGACACACACAGAGACAGTTTCAGGTCCAAATTAAGCTCTCCAGTGCCATCCAGCCCTGCCTAACTACTGGATTGCCCTATGTCCAAGGCAACAGGAATGTGAATGAAATAGGCTCATCCAATCATTGTCCTTCAAATATTAACATCCATTTCATACATAGATAGGCAGGAAGATAGGTAGGTAGATAGACAGATAGATGGATGGATGGATGGATGGATGGATGACAGAGTAAAATTTATTTCTCTTACTTAAAAAAAAGGGTGAAGGCAGAGCTTGTCTTGGGGAGAAAACCTCAGGAAAGGAGATTCCATTTTCTCTTTTCTCTTAGTTTATCAATTATAATTCTTTTCAAAAAACTTCAGTGTTTGCCATACACATTTTAAACTAAGTTTACCTTCACATTAACACTATACCACTTCACATGTAGTGCAGGAACATTATAACAGCCCTTCCCTACCAACCCTTAAGACACTGATATCATTCATTTCACTTATCCATATGCTACAATCACCCAATGCAGTGTTACTTTATTATTTAAAGTCATATTTTAGATCAATTAAGAATAAGGAAAATAAAAGACTTTCGTTTTACCTCTGCTTATTCCTTCTCCCATGTCTTTCACTCTTTATGTAGAGCTAAATTTTTAATCTGTATCATTTTCCTTCTTCCCGAAGAATTTCTCTCAATATCTTTAAGGGTATGTCTGCTAATGTTAAAGTCCCTCAGTTGTTGGTTTTCTGAGAAAATCTTCATCTCTCCTTCACTTTTGAAGGATACCTTCACTATACATAGGATTCTAGGCGGGTGATTTTGTTTTTCTCAACACTTGGTATTTCACTCCACTCTCTTATTTGCAGTGTTTCTGATGAAAACTCCACTATAATTCTTATTCCTGTTCCTTTATATGTAAGGCTTTTCCCCCCCTCAGCTCTTTTCAAGATTTTCTTTGTCTTTAGTTTATTACACTTTGAATATGATGTGCCTAGGAATGGGGGTGGGGGAGTACTTATTCTGCTTGGTATTCTCTGAGCTTCCTGGATCTGTGGTTTGTTGTCTGTCATTAATTTGGAAAAGTTTTTGGCCATTATTACTTCAGGTGGCTCTTCTAATACTAGAGAATGATGTATGTTTATGTATATATCATATATATATATATAACCTTTTGAAAATGTCCCATGGTTCTTGATGTTCTGTTCTGGTTAGATTTTGGGGTGGTTTTTTTTTTCATTCCTTTTTTTCTTTTTGCATTCAATTTGGGAACTTTCTACTACCTATCTTCAAGCTCATCTGTTCTTTTCTTGGCCATGCCCAGTCTACTGATGAGCCCATTAAAGTCAGTATTCATTTCTGTTATAGTATTTTTTATTTCTAACATTTCCTTTCGAATCTGTCTTAGAATTTCTATCTCTCTGCTTACATTACCCATCTGTTCTTGTATGATGCCTACTTTTTTCAATAGATCTTTTAACATATTAATCATAGTTATTTTAAATTCTCTGTCTGATAATTCCAATATCTGTGTCATATCTCAGTCTGGTTCTAATGCTTTCTTTGGCTCTTCAGGCTGTATTTTACTTGCTTTTTAGTGTACTTTGTAATTTTTGTTGAAAGCTATACATGATGTAATGGGTAGTAGGAACTGAGGGTAAACAGGTCTTTAGAATGAGGTTTTATATTATTCTGGCTAGGAGTTGGGCTGTGTTTAATGTTTGCTGTAGCTGTAGGTGCTAGAGCTTCTAAATTTCTCTAGTGACTTTGTTTCTATCTCCTCTGTTGACTTTGGCCTTCCCTAGTACTGCTCTTCAGAGAAAGCCTGAATTTTGCAGTTATAACCCAATGTTACTATACAGAATCCCCTTTGGTATAGTGCTAAGGTAAGGGGGAGAGCTCTAACTTTATGATTAAATCTAAGTCTTTTAACGGATCTATGTCCCTGGGGTGTGATCTTCACAGGTATTTCTTATCCCCTTAGGCAGGAAGGCCAGAGGTGCCTGGGGTGAGAGAAATGCCCTTCCTCCAGGTAGGATAAGACTCTGGTAATCTTTTCCCCTGGATAGTAGACCTTTGTAATGGAGAACAAATATATTCTGGGTGTATTTTACAATGATTAATCATCCCCTTCTACTGCCAGAGCAACAGGCAGATCTTTCTTGGCTCTCAACCATGAGAATCTGCTAAAGTTTCTCAAGGTAAAACCTATAAAAGTATCAGTTTCCCCATAATTGTGGCCCTCAGAGTTTCTCCCTCTCTTGATAGTCTACTCTCAACCTACAGCAATTTGTCGAAATTACCATTTAGGTATTCCTACCAGTTACAGCTCCAAGGGCTTCTGTTCCAGGTAAGCAGGTTTGGCTGTGGCTTTCTGGATTCACCTGTCTCCCCAGATTCGGATGGGAGTTGACCCTGCAACTTCAGTTCTTTGACAGTTCCGAGAAAAGTCATTGGTTTTCAGTTTGTTCAACTTTTTCATGTTGTAAGGACAGGAGTGACAACTTCCAAGCTCTTTACATGTCAGAGCTGAAACCCTATGTTAGTTTTTTAATGATTAACAGCCAGTGAAAATGTTCCCTTTTCTGCAACAACAGCTGGAGAAATACACATGGTCTGATATCAATCTTCAGGCACAGCACCCATGCAGCTTCTCACATCTCATTGCCCCCAAAGGCAGGGCTGTGAAAATGTGAACATTCCTATTGCCAGAATGCTTTCTCAGTCTCTTCGACCCCTGGAGATTGTTTTTATTAATGTGAGCCTTCTTTCTCCATTTCTAAATGGTTGACTCCGAGAGATTGAATCTTGTGTTACCATCTCACTGCAGAGCCTGTAGTGGTTTTTTTTAAACATTTGAAATGTGTTTTTTCTTGTCTTGCTTTCAAAGACCAACCCTTATTTTCCAGATTATTGGTGAATGACAGAAGTTCTATTCATTTGTTTTATTCACTCGAGTGTTCATTTATTTTATAACTATTTATTGGTTACTTCCCAAACACAAAATGCCCCAGCTATGTCCCTGAGAGATATAAAGTCCAAAATTCTCTGACATTCCAAGTGGGAAGTTGTATGAGAATGACTATACTACAGAGCAATTTATGATACTGAGAAACAATTTGACCTGGGAGTTACATATAGGAAGAGATTAAATTCACCTAATGTAACCAGCGTATCATTAAGATTTGATGTCAGAGCTTGATCTGTCAGAGTCCAGACAAAAAACTGAAGGTACACTTAAGTAAGTTAACTAAGAAGACTTTAATAAAGGGATTACTGACAGAAGTCAATCAAAGGAAATTAGAAGGAAAATCTAAGACTACCCAACAGAGATGGTGATACATCTCGAAGCTAGCTACAAGGGAGCTGTTTCCACAGCCAGTCCTCAAGGGGACAAGGGCAGGGCACATTACCAGAGCCCAGAAAGAAATCTGTGGGAGTTGTACTTCCAGGAGATGGCCAGGAGCTGTGGATTTTGGTAGGAACTGCAGCCATTGCTAACCTAAGGCCTGGCAGGGAAGAATGGGGGAAGAAACGTGCCAACCCCACTCTCTTCCTGCTTTCTGACTTCCTACTTGTATTTCCCATTGGCTGAACCCAAATGAAAATCAGAGAGCAAGTCCACAGAGGTCAGCTTCCTGGAGTGCAAAGAGGATCGGGAAGGATGAAAAGTTAGTCTGAAAGAGCAAATGGAGGATACCCAGTCCAAAGAGAGTCTGCACTTCTGGAATCTGGGAGGAAGAATCTCCCAGGGCTCTGATGGCTACAAGGCCTTGATTTGAGGTGGGAGTTAGATGCAAAATGCATTGAAATCTGTTGCCACTTCTATTGCCACCACATCTTGACTCTCTGCACACTCATCTGAACTCTCACATCCAGGGAATGAGCTCTGAAGCAGTATAAATGGTTCTAATATTTGATTTTTTTTTTTAAAGATTTTGGTGGAGGAAGATTGAAACTGGTGGTAAAGATTCATTTTTCTCTCTTACAGCCTTCTAGCAGCAAGAGGAGGAAACCGTAGAACTGCCAACGTGGTGGCCCATGGCTTTGCCAATCTTTTAACTCTGGACAAAAGGACCCTCCAAGAAATTCTAGTGCATTATCCAGATTCTGAAAAGCTCCTCATGAAGAAAGCCAGGTATAACCTTTAAAACCCCATTAGAGAGGAGTTGGTTTTACTTCATAAAATCTAAGATGAGAACTGTGCTATGGTGGGTACAATCAACTTTATCCATGAGATACACTTAACAAACAACTGTTTATGCAGTTATACATTGAAAACTTCACAGATTAGGAGAAATGTTAGTATTTCTGGTAAGTTTTTCCATAACTCTCACAGTACTATCTGAAATGGCCTTTCTGTCTTGTCCACAGAGTGCTTCTAAAGAACAAGGCTCCAGGCACAGGGACAACTTGTCCAAATAAAGGACTTGCCTTTCTCTTCCCACCAAAACAAGAGACACCCAAAATGTTTAAAGCTCTCCTAGGAGGCTCAGGAAAAGCAGGTCTTGCAAGACTACTCACACTGAAGAGAGAACAAACCATTCTGGTAATAAGGCAGAGGGAAAGGAGGGCTGTAACAGAGACCACTGGACTAAAGACACCCAGACAAGCTCCTACTTTAATTCCATTTCAGACACTGGGATAATCTGGATTCATCTAATACAAATAATTAATACTTTATATATAGCAATTATTATTTTACTTTATGCCCATATAACATCACATTTAATCCTTACGGGTTTATTATGGATAGTTTTAATGTATATATACATAAATACAGTCGACCCTCATTTTTGTGGATTCTGTGTTTGTGAATCTGCCTACTCACTGAAATGTGTTTGTAACCTCAAAATCAATAATTATGGTGTTTTGGGGGTATTCACAGACATACATGTGCAGAGCAGCAAAAAATTTAAGTTGCTGGAGGCACATGTTCCCAGCTGAGGTTGAACAAGGAGACACTCTGCCTTCTTGTTTCAACTCTCACACTGTAAACAAGTGACCTTTTCATGGTCTATTTTTTGCCATGTTTTTTGCATTTTTGTGCATCTCCCCCCACAATACTGTTAAAAATGGCCCCCAAGCGTATCGCCAAAGCACCATCTAGTGTTCCTAAGCACAAAAATGCTCTGATGTGCCTTACAGAGAAACATGTGTGTTAGATAAGCTTCATTTAGGCATGAGTCGTAGTACTGTTGGCTGTGAGTTCAGTGTAATGAATAAACAATATATATTAAATAAGGTGTCTCTAAATAGAAATGCACATAAAACAAGGCTATGTATTGAGCAGTTGACAAAAATGTTGTAGTCAGAGGCTTGTAGGAACCTAAACCTGCATTACCCCTAGGAGAGATAGGTCAGGGTTTGCTAACAGTGTTTGTGGCAACTTTACAGAACAAAACTATCATGAATAATGAGGATCAACTGTATATGTATAGACATACATATACACCTATAAATATATGACATTTTACCAGTAAGCCAATAAACATTTTCACTAATATTCATTCAATTACTATCATTAAGGTTTAAAGACAGAAATAACCACATAGATTGCATCCAAGCTTTTATGTTATAGATGAAGAAACCAAGATCCAGATCAATGTATTTGGATAAGATCACAATCAATGACAGAGCAAAAGCTATTACTTGGGTATTCAGACTTCCACACCTACACCAAGCTGTCTCCCAATTCCTAGAAATGTCAAGAAACTCAAATGTTATTGCTTTTCTCTTTTTTTTTCATATTTCTTTGATTCTCATGATAAGCTTATGAGCGCAGATACTGAAAAACAGCAGGAATTCAGGTTTTCTGAATCTAGTCCTTATGCTATCTCTAAAACTGTAGGACATGGGAGGCTGTGGTTCTTTCAGGAAATTGGTAAAGCAAATATTATAAAAGTCAGTCACACTCAAGAGACTAAAACTTGCCTCCTCCTTTGCCACACACACAACACTGCGATGAAAATCAGTGTATACCAAATGCCTTATTTAATCGGCATAGAAATAATACTTTGTGTAAAAGGCTTATGGGGTTAAAGAACTATGTAAGTCAGTATGTTAAGTAAGCCTCTCAACTTTATATGTACACATTCATACCCAGTACAAGCTTCTCTCAAACTGATCTCAAGCATCACCAGTAAAGAGCATAGTATGTTTTTTACTATGAAATTTCTACAGATGACACTAAATACAATAGGTTCTAAAGCCATATCAAACACCCATGGGACAAATGGAGAAGACTGTACTAGGAAAGAGATATGAATTTCTCCCTGAAGTTCTCCCATAAACTTATGCTGGAGGAACACCAGAGATTCTAGAGTATTTATATGGTATTTGGTTAATACTTTTTTATTAAAAGATAAATATTTAAAATTTCATCTTCATAAAATAAGTAAATATTTAAAAAGCAAAGAGTCCTGAGCACTAAGTCTAATAATTCAGAGACCACGAGGGTCAACAGGAAGTGAATTCCTTGGCAGGGACAAAAACGCGATGTGGACTAACACTGAATTCAAATGTGACAGCTCAGCCCCATTCTCCAGCGTATCAGAAAACTTAGTTAAATGATAGTCAATGGCAGACATGATTTCCTTATTAACTTAATTCAGACAGTCTTTGTCTTAGTGGTGATGCTTAGCTATTGCATATTAATCAAAAGACTCCAACGTCCTTGATTATGATTTCAATACCAATTCTTTTCAATAACTGTTTCTTCTAGAAAAAAAGTGAAAACTCCGAAGGAGAAGAGGATAAAGGAAAAAAATATGAAGATAAAGGAAGAGAGCCAGCAGAGAAACCACCTGAAACATCCAAATGTCGAACAAGTTCTATTACAGCTGAGGAAGTGCACCAGTCAATTAGAAGGGCAGTTTTACCCAGAGGAACTACCCGTCAATCACTCATCATCAGCATGGCTCCTTCTGCGGAGGCTGGGGAAGAGGTTCTGATGATTGAAGCCAAAGAAAAGGCTAAGCCATAAATGTTTGATTATGTTTAGATACAATCTAGTTAGTTCCCAAAGAGATTGTAGTCTGGATGGTAGCTTAAACTAATGAGAGGAAAATACCTTGCCGGGACCCTTGAGAAACCATAGACAAATCCCTAGCTTAGTTTCTAGGATTCATCTGAGAGTGTGATCTTCTACAGTGGCAATAAGAAGATTATTAAAAAACCATCCCTATTCTCCATTGTCATTAGCTTTGCGCAATTGGTATTTCTCCTAATTGTTTATAGTAGGTTATCTTTCTTCCGTTCTTTCTTGATGACGTTTCTTCTCTCCATTTTGATTAGGTTGGTCTTGGCTCTGAAATGATTCACTAACTTTTTCTCTTAATTGTGTGTGAGTGTGTGTGATTGTGTGTGTGTGTTAAAGTCTTGCATCGCACTGTTAGTCTTGGTTAAATGTTCCACGTATATGAATTTGTCTCTTACTTTGGGAGTATGAGATTTTAATAAAATGTCAAAAGTTGGGTGATTTTCATTCAAGGCAGGGTGATGAGTCAGTCAAGTATCAAATCAACCCAGCAGCTGGGACTGAAGGGAAGCAAACAAGGGAGCAGATGGATGTAAAACCCAACTTGCAGAGGAGTCCTCTGAAGAGCATTGCTGGTCAGCATTACTAACAAACCCACAAGAAAAATCACATTGCAGCAACATGTTGGAAAAACTGTACCCTTTGTTAAGAAACAAACTTTAATATTTTCCCTCATATCAACTTAAAAGGCTCATCTGGCTCAACAGACTCAAACAGGGGGAATCAGATTGTCCCCATCTTCATGGAGGCTAAAGTGACATCTCAGAAACTTTTGCAAGCATTTACTTCAGAAGACGTCAGATTTGAGCTTCTCGTTTTCAGCTTTAGTAAAAAGTGACGAGGTTAGGAAGGCAGACTGTACACATGTCAGATTGACATATCCCTGCAATTTGCAGAACCTACATGTACAGCTGTTTACAAAATCTCCGAGTTAATTAAGTGCGTTTTAGGAAGTTGTCCTCATGAATCAGCTAGCATTAGCATAATTACCAAAGTCTCAAGCTGTGAAGAGGCTAAAAGAGCCAGGCTGCTGTCGGAAGTAATAATACATACAGAATTCCATTCTAATAAATGCCCTTAGGGTATAATATTAAGTTCTGTATAATAAGGCTATTTCCAAGTCCCAGAAGATGGTCATTGTAACAGCACTTTGCAGAATGTTTTAACAAATTATATTAGCCAAAAAGCCTACAAAATAGATGCATTCAGCAAACCATGTAAAATTAATCACTAGAATAAAACGTATCATTTGGTATTCGCCATTTTTTAATATACTGTTCAAGTATCACAGAAACATGACAACTTTTACAAAAGGTTGGGTGGTGTTTTTCAGGATTTAAGGGAATGGAGAGAAACTGTTAAATAGTGTTTACTTTATAAATGGGAGTTTATCAAGAGTGATTAGAAGAGCCAGAAAGAAAAGGTAAAAATAGGGCCTGAAAAAAGTCTGATAATAGGAAAAAAAAACCAAAGGAGAAAAGTCCTGAACTTGTGAATAATATGTTCTCTCCTTACATTCTATGTTCTTCCCCTGTCATTCATTTCCCCTCCCAAACTATCCTTTTTTAGATATCTTCATTCTTCCAGTCTCTCAGACTCAAATCTAAGAATAATTAGTAACTCTTCCTTTGCTTATATAGTGTCACCAAATCCTTTTTCTTTCTTAAACTTTTCTAATTGTCTTTTCTTTTTCAACTTCAATGCTAACAACTCAGTTCATATTTTCTGTTCAATTCAAATAGATAATCACTTTTTACCAACTATCAGCTCTAATCACTTGTCTACCTTTCTCAATCCTTTTGCCATGGGTAAAATTAGAGCTTTATAAAATACAACTATCTTAGTCCATTCAGGCTGCTATAACAAGAGTACCACAGACTGGGTATGTTATAAACAACAGAAATTTACTTCTCACAGTTCTGGAGGCTGGGAAGTCCAGGATCATGGCCCAGCATGGTTCACAGCAAGCTCCTTCTCACTGTGACCTCACATGGTGGAAGGGGGCAAGGGGTCTCTCTGGAGCCTGTTTTATGAAGGCACTAATCCTATTCATGAGGGCAGAACACCTCCCAAAGGCCCCACTTCCTAATACTATCATCTTTGGGGTTAGGATTTCAATACATAAATTTGCTGGGGAGGGGGAGAGGCAGAGGTGAGGGACACTAACATTCAAACCATAGCAACCACTTTTGACCATGTTACTTCTCTGCTCAGGGACCTATTAATCCCTCCTAGTGATTAAATCTTATTTGTCCAAATTTAATTACCACTATCCCAACCATACCCTCCACTGCAGCTGGTCGTCTTGCTTTTTCTGGAACCACCACCTACCTTTCTTCCTCTGGCATTTATCCATGCTACCTACCACAGTATGGAGTGTGTCTCTTCTCCATCACTCACCTCTTTCCTATGCTTCCAAATCTCTCCCACTACCTCTAAAAACATCAACCCATGATAGTTCTAATTTCAAGGGATTATCACAAAGTACAGCATTCCACTGTTCTCTAACTTCTGCTTAATTTTAAATTATAACAAGGCAAAGACTAGCTCTTATGCTTTATTTGTAAATATAAAGACAGAAAGCCCAGGGTTTTTTTTAAAGGAGCGAGGATAGTAATAGTCAACTCATGGAAGCAAAATAAATAGGGTATCAACATAGAAAAGATGCTTGACTTTACCTGTACTTAAAGAAATACAAATCAGAACAAAAATGGAATACTACTTTATACCTATCAAACTGGAAAATATTTGAAAGTAGACAATAATTCCAAGTGCTGGCAAGTATGTAAATTGGAGCTACTATTCTGGCAGTACACCTTAGAACTTGGCAGTACTACTTCAGATACATATCCCAGAAAATCCTCAAGCAGGACCATAAAAGAAAATGCAAGAGGAAATGCACTGCTTGTAGTACAAAGGAACGGAAGGCAACTGGGGTGTCTACACTAAAAGAATGGATGAAAAAAATATGGCATGTGGCATATGGGTGTGTTTTTAAGATGAAATTCTATTCAGACATTGGAAATAATGAATTAGATTTACACATACCTACATGGATAGATCTCTTTTAAAAACTAGTGTGGGGCTTCCCTGGTGACGCAGTGGTTGCGCATCCGCCTGCCGATGCAGGGGAACCGGGTTCGCGCCCCGGTCTGGGAGGATCCCACATGCCGCGGAGCGGCTGGGCCCGTGAGCCATGGCCGCTGGGCCTGCGCGTCCGGAGCCTGTGCTCCGCAACGGGAGAGGCCACAACAGAGAGAGGCCCGCATACCACAAAACAAACAAACAAACAAACAAACAAACAAAAAAAAACTAGTGTGGATTTTCTTAAGTAAGAAAAAAGAATGAGCTCTTTAGTCATACCATGCATGCATATTTTTATAAAACCTATCTGATCAAGACTATCAAGGACAAATCTGTAGCCCAACAAAGCCAAGTTTATTAACCTGCGGCAACAAGGGAGACCCTTCACCAGAGGAAATGTGAGTGTCCCACCAAACACAAGAAAGGACAAGTTATGATAGGATATTGGGGAAAGGTAGAGGTTAGGTAGAGTTTAAATGAAGTGATGTTTTGAGAGGCTCAGATTAAAGCAAGACTGTATGTAAAGGGGTTAACATCAGCCCTGGGCCAACAAGCAGACTCAGGGTCCTATTTTCTTGGAAACTACTCAGTTAAGATAAACATACACTGTTGTGTCCAGAAACCCCTTATCTGAAGGTGTATACCTGGCTGCTTCTTGTGTCAGAATGACTTAGATTCTCCAGGCAAACATGGAACGTTTCAGTCTGACTGATAAGATTTCAAATAGAAAAGTTTCTAACAATCTCTGATTTTAGGGAACAAAGTTTCTCAGCACTGTCTCTTTGTTGATTAGCAAAAGCGGTGTTTACAGTTTCACAATTTAAAAATATACAAAACACTATGTATTTCAAAAATATATACATGTCTAAGAAACTATGTTAAATGCATTAGAGATGATGGCTATGGGGAGAAAGGAACGTGGAAGTGGCAATAGGAATAGATGAAGTGAGAAAAAATAATAAATCAAGAGCCTCAACTAATGAGGATAATACGCCATGAACTGAGAAGCACGATTAACTCAATTTTATGGACTTGAGTTCAGTGTTGTGTCTAGAAATAGGCTAGTGGAGAAGTGAGACCCCCATTAATCAAGGGTCTTTCCTTCAGCCTCTGTTACATCTGAGCCACACAGGCAGCCACTATAGATACAGCTGCTACTTCATCTGCTCTCTGGGGCCTGTCCTGCCAATGAGGCTTTTCTTCTGCATGTGGGCAGGTCTCCACTTGACCCCAGCAGAGACTACTAAGCATGCTTAGGGACCAGCAGAGACTACTAACCATGCTTAGTGTTAGGGACTGAATTGTATCCTCTTCAAATTCATGGGTTGAAGGCCTAAACCCTAATGTGACCACATTTGGAGACAGGGTCTTCAAGGAGGTAATTAAGATTAAACTAGGTCATAAGGGTGGGGTCCTAATCCAATAGGATTGGTATACTTGTTTTTATAAGAAGAGGGAGAGATACCAGGGGTGCTGGTGCACAGAAAAAAGGCCATGTGAAGACACAGCGAGGGAACTCCCTGGCAGTCCAGTGGTTAGGACTCCAAGCTTCCACTGCAGGGAGCATGGGTCTCCTGGTTGGGGAACTCAGATACCACATGCTGGGCCATGCAGCCAAAAAAAAAAGACAGTGAGAAAACAGCCAGTTGCAAGCAAAAGAGAGAAGCCTCAGGAGAAACCAAAACTTTGGGTATACTGATCTTGGACTTCCAGCCTCCAAAACTATGAGAAAATAAATTTCTGTCGTCAAATACCCATTCTGTGGTATTCTGTATGGCAGCACCAGCAGACTAATACACTTAGTTTCATGAACTATGGCAGAAAATAGCTGTTGGTTGGAGAAGCAGGAAACAAGAATGAGGAATACGTTGTGGAGATTCAAGAGGCAGTGATAAGACAGGCCCATGGAGGTGTAAAATAACCATACCCGGGGAGCAGCTGTGACTGTACTGAGGCCCAGCCTTAAATTATATCAGCTCATTTGTTAGGTACATGCCAGAGTTCCCAGAAACTTAGCTATGAGGAAGAACAATAGTTGAAATATGGATTTGCAACCTCCATAGATGTTGACCACACTCCTCTCCACAAATCTTAATATTACATTCATTCATTCTTCATAAAACCCCAGAGTATTATCATCTATTTCCTAACAGACCCCAAGCCCACAACCCACTCTTGATAATATTAACTTCATACTTTGCTTAAAGATGTGAAATATGTGGGGGGCGGTGGGAATATGGTAAAACATGGATGGGGCAGACATTTCCCCTATGAATTTCAAAAATATTTTCTGATTAAAAATGAAAATTTTTTATAAGGTGGGGTTCCCCCCTCCTCCCCAGGATAGCATAACTAACAGTGTGTATTCAATAAAAGGTAGCTGAGTGAATGGAATCTCCAAAGTAAACGTGGTACCCCTCTGCCCAGTGCTGGAGCCAGCCCCAGCCTCCCTGAGTCTGCCTTTATCACTCTGCCAGGCCTCAGTGTTACTGCTGAGTTTTCTGCTGAAATAATCTGGCTTTGCCACGCATGGAGTCCTCCAGGTCTCCTTCTTCTATGCTCTCTTCACTTTTCACTACTGAGGATTTATAAATTCCCAGGAACTGCTCACCCAAGCTTTCTCTTCCTCATCCCGATCCCCTCAAAAGGCAGGGTTGATCTTCCAGCATTCTGTACTTGATTTCAAGTAAAACTAAGTCTCACTTCTGTTGACCAAGTCTTCCAAATGCTATCGGTGCAGAACATCCACCCAACCTCGTCCCCAAATTCCCCAAGGGTGTGCTGTCTCCTGCCAGCTATCTGCGTTAGTGACGCAACCCTGGTTTCCACTTGCTCGGTGAGTTAGCACTGACATCCTTCCCTGCAGGACCTCCCTCCTCCACTCATCTCCTTGCCTAAATAGTGTGCTCTCCAAGGAATTCAAAATAAATCTCACATTAGCTTAAATCAAATATCATTAAGAGGGGGCAGAGTCAAGATGGTGGACTAGGAGGACACGGAATTCATGTCTCCTCACAACTAGGGCACCTACCTGGCACCGGTGGGGGACCACGGACACCTAAGGGGATGGGATGAACCCCCAGCAACCGGGTAGGATGTGGGGCATGCAGGGGAGTGAGGGGGGAGGAGAAGTGGAGGCGGGATGGGACTGGCGCCCCTGAGGGGCAAGTGGGGGAGGGAAAGGGATCCCACGCTCGAAGGGGGAAATTGGGGGACTACTGGGAGGACAGAGGATCAAAACGGAGCGTGGCCAGGATTCCCCTGCCCACTTGAGCTCCTGGAAGGCTGCTGAGATCCCAGGCCTGATCCTCTGCCCACCTACACCCCCTCCAACTGCACGGGTCCTGAGGGAGTGGGAGGGAGGGAAGTGGGAGCAAAAGTAAAGGCCGGACCTATAGGACAGGCACCCCTGAAGGGTGGTTGGGGAAGGGGAGAAGTTCCTACACCCAGCAAGACCCACCCATGATTAGTGGTCCAGCGGGGATAGGGGAGATGGGGGTGGGGGTGAGGGGTGCGGAGGAACAGAAGAGAATGCTGCCAGTGCTTTCCCTGTCCACTTAGGCACCCAGGGAGCCTATTGGGCTCCCAGGCCTAATCCTCTGCCCTCAGAGCCTCCCTCCTGCCACGCAGAGCCCAAGCCCCGCCCCTACACCCACACCCAGGGCCCTACCTCTACACTCAGAGATCCCCTGAGACGCCCTCCAACATGCTGGCCTAAACTCCACCCACACACCCTCACCCATGGCCTTACCTCCAAACTCCGGAGCTCCACACTCAGGAGGCCCCCCTTTGGAAATGCTGCCTCTCCCCTTCCACGCAGGTCCTAAGCAGAGGCCCCACCCCACGCTTGAACGTTGCCCCGCCTAGGCCCCGCCCCCAAGGCCTTTTCCTGCTGTGGGTCCTTAGCCTAGGCCCCACCTCACGCTCAAACATCACCTCCCACCAGCCTAGGTCCTGTCTCACCCTAAATCCCACCCCTGCCTAAGTTCCACCCCCGCCTAAACTCCGTCCCCATAGCCAAGGCTTTTTTTTTTTCTTTTTGCCTCTTCTAGATGGAGTTCTGTTTTACCTTGTTGGTTCATTGTTGTTGATTTATTTATATTTTTATTTTTTCTAATAAATTTTTATTTTTCTAATTTTATTGTATTCTTTGTACTTTGTTATTGTTCTGCTCCTTTTGGCTTGTTTCCCTCCCACCCTCTTTTTTTGTTTCTTTTTTCTGTTGTGGTTTTATTTTACCTTCTTGCAGTTGTTTCAATTATATTTCTATTTTTCCTAATATATTTTTTAATCTTTCTAATTTTATTTGTTTTTTATTCTTCATTATTGTATTGCTCCTTTTTTACTTTTTTTTTTTTTCCATGCCACATGGCTTGCAGGATCTTGGTTCCCAGGCCAGAGGTCAGGCCAGTAAGACAGGAAAACAGCCCCACCATCAAAAAAAAAAAAAAAAAAAAAAAAAAGAAACGACAAAAAAAACGTTACAGACGAAGGAGCAAGGTTAAAACCTACAAGACCAAATAAACAAAGATGAAATAGGTAACCGACCTGAAAAAGAATTCAGAGTAATGATAGTAAAGATGATCCAAAATCTCGGAAACAGAATGGAGAAAATACAAGAAACCTTTAACAAGGATCTAGAAGAACTAAAGAGCGAACAAACAGTGATGAACAACACAATAACTGAAATTAAAAATACTCTAGAAGGAATCAAGAGCAGAATAACTGACGCAGAAGAATGAATAAGTGAGCTGGAAGATAAAATGGTGGAAATAACTGTGGGGAGCAGAATACAGAAAAAAGAATGAAAAGAATTGAGGACAGTCTCAGAGACCACTGGGACAATATTAAACACACCAACATTCATTCGAATTATAGGGGTCCCAGAAGAAGAAGAGAAAAAGAAAGGGTCTGAGAAAATATTTGAAGAGATTATAGTAGAAACCTTCCCTAACATGGGAAAGGAAATAGTCAATCAAGTCCAGGAAGCACAGAGTCCCATACAGAATAAACCCAAAGAGGAACACACTGAGACACATATTAATCAAACTATTAAAGATTTAATACAAAGAAAAAATATTAAAAGCAGCAAGGGAAAAGCAACAAATAACATACAAGGGAATCCCCATAATGTTAACAGCTGATCTTTCGGCAGAAACTCTGCAAGCCAGAAGGGAGTGGCAGGACATAGTTAAAGTGATGAAAGGGAAAAATCTATAACCAAGATTACTCTACCCAGCAAGGATCTCATTCAGGTTCGATGGAAAAATCAAAAGCTTCACAGACAAGCAAAAGCTACGAGAATTCAGCACCACCAAACCAGTTTTACAACAAATGCTAAAGGAACTTCTCTAAGCTGGAAACACAAGAGAAGAAAAAGACCAACAAAAAAACCCCAAATCAATTAAGAAAATGCTAATAGGAACATACATATCAATAATCACCTTGACTGTAAGTGGATTAAATGCTCCAAGCAAAAGACACAAACTGACTGAATGGATACAAAAACAAGACCCTTATATATGCTGTCTACAAGAGACCCACTTCAGACCTAGGGACACATACAGACTGAAAGTGAGGGGATGGAAAAAGATATTCCATGCAAATGGAAATCAAAAGCAAGCTGGAGTAGCTATACTCATATCAGATAAAATATACTTTAAAATAAAGAGTGTTACAAGAGATAAGGAAGGACACTACATAATGATCAAGGGATCAGTCCAAGAAGACAACGTAACAATTATAAATATATATGCACCCAACATAGGAGCACCTCAATACATAAGGCAAATGCTAACAGCCATAAAAGGAGAAATTGACAGTAACATAATAATAGTGGGACTTTAACACCCCACTTACATCAAGAGACAGATCATCCAGACGGAAAATAAATAAGGAAACACAAGCTTTAAATGACACAATAGACCAGATAAACTAAATTGATTTTTTTAGGACATTCTACCGGAAAGAGGAAGAATACACTTTCTTCGCAAGTGCACATGGAACATTCTCCAGAACAGATCATATTTTGGATCACTAATCAAACCTTGGAAAACTAAAGAAAATTGAAATAGTATCAAGCATCTTTTCCAACCACAACGCTATGAGATTATAAATCAACTACAGGAAAAAAAAACAGTAAAAAACACAAATACATGGAGGCTAAACAGTGCACTGCTAAATAACCAAGAGATCACTGAAGAAATCAGAGAGGAAAACAAAAAATACCTAGAAACAAATGACAACGAAAACATGACAGTCCAAAACCGATGGGACACAGCAAAAGCAGTTCTAAGAGGGAAGTTCATAGCAATTCAAGCTCACCTCAAGAAACAAGAAAAATCTCAACTAAACAGTCTAACCTTACACCTAAAGCAACTAGAAAAAGAAGAACAAAGAAAACCCAAAATTAGTAGAAGGAAAGAAATCATAAAGATCAGAGCAGAAAGAAATGAAATAGAAACAAAGAAAACAATAGCAAAGATCAATAAAACAAAAAGCTGGTTCTTTGAGAAGGTAAACAAAATTGATAAACCTTTAGCCAGACTCATCAAGAAAAAAAGGGAGAGGATTCAAATCAACAAAAGGAGAAATGAAAAAGGAAAGATTACAACTGACACCGCAGAAATACAAAAGATCTTAGGAGACTACTTACTACAAGCAACTATATGCCAATAAAATGGACAACCTGAAAGAAAGGGACAAATTCTTGGAAAAGTATAACCTTCTAAGATTGAACCAGGAAGAATATGAAAATATAAACAGACCAATCACAGGTAATGAAATTAAAACTCTAATTTAAAATCTTCCAATAAACAAAAGTCCAGGACCAGATGGCTTCACAGGCCAATTCTATCAAACATTTAGAGAAGAGTTAACAGCTCTCCTCAAACTCTTCCAAAAAATTGTGGAGGGAGGAACACTCCCAAACTAATTCTACAAGGCCATCATCTCCCTGATACCAAAACCAGACAAAGATATCACAAAAAAAGAAAATTATAGACCAATATCACTGATGAACATGGATGTAAAAATCCTCAACAAAATACTAGCACACAGAATCCTACAGCACACTGAAAGGCTCATACACCATGACCAAGTGGGATTTATCCTAGGGATGCAAGGATTCTTCAATATATGCAAAACAATCAATGTGATATATCATATTAACAAACAGAAGAATAAAAACCATATAATCATCTCAATAGATGCAGAAACAGCTTTTGACAATATTCAACACCCATTTATGATAAAAACTCTCCAGAAACTGGGCCTAGAGGGAACCTACCTCAACATAAGACAAGCCCATATATGACAAACCCACAGGAAACATTATTCTCAATGGTGAAAAACTGAAAGCATTTCCTCTAAGATCAGGAACAAGACAAGGATGTCCACTCTCACCACTATTATTCAATGTAGTATTGGAAGTCCTAGCCACAGCAATCAGAGAAGAAGAAGAAATAAAAGGAATACAAATTGGAAAAGAAGAAGTAAAACTGTCACTGTTTGCCGATGACATGATACTATATAGAAATTCCTAAAGATGACACCAGAAAACTACTAGAACTAATCAATGAATTTGGTAAGGTTGCAGGATACAAAATTAATGCACATAAATCTCTTACATTCCTATACACTAACAACGAAAGATCAGAAAGAGAAATTAAGGAAACAATCCCATTTACCATCTCAACAAAAAGAATAAAATACCTAGGAATAAACCTACCTAAGGAGACAAAAGATCTGTACCTAGAAAACTATAAAACACTGAAGAAAGAAATCAAAGATAACATAAACAGATGGAGAGTTATACCATGCTCCTAGATTGGAGGAATCAATATCATGAAAATGACTATACAACCCAAAGCAATCTACAAGTTCAATGCAATCCCTATCAAATTACCAATGGCATTTTTCACAGAGCTAGAACAACAAATTTTACAATTTGTATGGAAACACAAAAGACCCCAAATAGCCAAAGCAATCGTGAAGCAAAACGGAGCTGGAGGAATCAGGCTCCCTGACTTCAGACTATACTACAAAGCTACAGTAATCAAGACAATATGGTACTGGCACAAAGACAGAAATATAGATCAATGGAACAAGACAGAAAGCCCAGAGATAAACCCATGCACATATGGTCACCTTATCTTTGACAAAGGAGGCAAGGATATACAATGGAGAAAAGACAGCCTCTTCAGTAAGTGGAGCTGGGAAAAATGGACAGCTACATGTAAAAGAATGAAATTAGAACACACCCTAACATCATATACAAAAAGAAACTCAAAATGGATTAAAGATCTAAATGTAAGGCCAGACTCTATAAAACTCTTAGAAGAAAACATAGGCAGAACACTCTGTGACATAAATCACAGCAAGATCCTTTTTGACCCACCTCCTAGAGTAAGGGAAATAAAAACAAAAATAAACAAATGGGACCTAATGAAACTTAGAAGATTTTGCACAGCAAAGGAAAACATAAAGAAGATGAAAAGACAACCCTCAGAATGGGAGAAAGTATTTGCAAATGAAGCAACTGACAAAGGATTAATCTCCAAAATATACAAGCAGCTCATGCAGCTCAATATCAAAAAAACAAACAACCCAATCAAAAAATGGGCAGAAAGCCTAAACAGACATTTCTCCAAAGAAGACATACTCATGGCTAACAAATGCATGAAAAGATGCTCAACATCAGTAATCATTAGAGAAATGCAAATCAAAACTACAATGAAGTACCACCTCACACCAGTTAGAATGGGTATCATCAGAAAATCTACAAACAATAAATGCTGGAGAGGGTGTGGAGAAAAGGGAACACTCTTTCACTGTTGGTGGGAATGTAAATTGATACAGCCACGATGGAGAACAGTATGGAGGTTCCTTAAAAAACTAAAAATAGAATTACCA
>NC_041228.1:50957350-51025406 GCF_002837175.3 Physeter macrocephalus
CAGCTACATGTAAAAGAATGAAATTAGGACACTCTCTAACACCATACACAAAAATAAACTCCAAATGGATTAAAGACTTAAATGTAAGACCAGACACTGTAAAACTCTTAGAGGAAAACATAGGAAAAACACTCAATGACATAAACCACAACAAGATCTTTCCTGACCCACCTCCTAGAGTAATGGAAATAAAAAACAAAAATAAATAAATGGCACTTAATTAAACTTAAAAGCTTTTGTACAGCAAAGGAAACCATAAACAAGACAAAAAGACAACCCTCAGAATGGGAGAGAATATTTGCAAATGAAACAACAGATCAAGGATTAATTTCCAAAATATACAAACAGCTCATGGAGCTCAATATCATAAAACAAACAATCCAGTTAAAAAAATGGACAGAAGACCTAAATAGACATTTCACCAAGGAAGACATACAGATGGCCGAGAGGTACATGAAAAGATCCTTGACATCACTAATTATTAGAGAAATGCAAATCAAAACTACAATGAGGTATCACCTCACGCCGGTCAGAATGGCCATTATCAAAAAATCTTGAAACAATAAATGCTGGAAAGGATGTGGTGAAATGGGAACCCTCCTGCACTGTGAGTGGGAATGTAAATTGATACAACAACTATGGAAAACAGTATGGAGGTTCCTTAAAAAACTAAAAATAGAACTACCATACGACCCAGCAATCCCACTACTGGGCGTATACCCTGAGAAAACCATAATTCAAAAAGAGTCATGTGCCACAATGTTCCTTGTAGCACTATTTACAATAGCCAGGACAGGGAAGCAACCTAAGTGTCCATCGACAGATGAATGGATAAAGAAGATGTGGCACACATATAGGAATAAAATTGAGTTATTTTTAGTGAGGTGGATGGACCTAGGGTCTGTCATACAGAGTGAAGTAAGTCAGAAAGAGAAAAACAAATACCATATGCTAATGCATATATATGGAATTTAAAAAAGAGGTATGGATGAACCTACTGGCAGGGCAGGAATAAAGATGCAGACATAGATAACAGACTTGAGGGCCTGGGCGGGAAGGGGAAGCTGGGATGAAGTGACAGAGTAGCACTGACATATATACACTACCAAATGTAAAATGGGTGGCTAGTGGGAAGCTGCTGCATAGTATAGGGAGATCAGCTTGGTGTTTTGTGACGACCTAGAGGGATGGGATAGGGAGGGTAGGAGGGACGCTCAAGAGGGAGGGGATATGGGGATATATGAATACATATAGCTGATTCACTTTGTTGTACAGCAGAAACTAACACAACATTGTAAAGCATTTATACTCCAATAAAGATGTGAAAAACAGAAACAAACAAAAAACCCCACAAATATCATTAAGAAAGCAAAAGTTACCCTAGTACTATTCTCTGAACACACACAAGGGCGTTTGAATGTGACCAGTAAAAATTCTAATGTTGAATTGCAGAAAACAATAAACTAATTTTTAATTATTATGTGCCCCATCACAGGGTGACCCACTAATATGAACAATTAAGAAGCAACTATTTTAAAACATGATTGTTTAAAATAATACGTGAGTGAACAGGAAACAATTACCATATACACACACGGGAAAAAAAGTTGAGGCAAAAGTTAAGTCCTCCATGCTAAGTTTTCAGATAGGCTGAAAATAATAATATAGCATTTACATTATTTATAGCATTTATATGTGCCAGATATTGCTCTGTGTGCTGTGCCTTTATTAACTCATTTAATCTTAATAACCTTATGAGGTAGTTATTATTTTTATCATCCTCACCCTTTTCCAGATGAGGAAAATGGGACATGGTGATCATTAACTTGCCCTGGATCATTGTAAGTACAAAGATTTCCTAAGTTAGGATATTGGAAAGGGCTCATCACACTCCACAGAGCATACTCATACTCAATAGGGATTTTATTTAAAGGTAATCAATACAATGCAGAAAGAGAAAAAGAGCCCAGGCAAGCACTGAGGGGTCTGGCTAACATCCCATAAACAAGCTCCCAGTGTTCTTAGTCAAACAAGGATCTGATCGCATTGTTTCAGGACTGAACTACCCATACTTTGTAAGGTATCTAGGCTTCAGGAGAGTTCAGAGCTGAGGTTCCCAGTGGGGGTCTTATACCCCTGGAGCCGCATATTAAAGGCAGGCCGACTAACCAGTTAGGCCACTTGAAAACCTTCAGTGAAGACCGATTCTGGGGGTCACCAGCAGAGTTCAGCACTTTAAATACCACCTCATAAATCCTACCGCCCTTTTCTTGACCAAGAGTCAAAACCCAGACATCTAGGGGTCTCCAGAGATAAAGACTGAGCTTTTCCCTATCTCTTCTTTCTTCTCCTACTACTGCTAAGCCAACTCTCTTCTCTGGACCCTTGAGAGCCCATGTTCATTTATCATTTGACTAGTCAACAAGTAACTGTTGACTAACTGGCTAACTGATGATGCAGAGATATATGAATGTTCTTCCCCCACCCTCACCTGGATCTCACTTCAATAATCAGTCACCAGGGCTTCCCTGGTGGCACAGTGGTTGAGAGTCCGCCTGCCAATGCAGGGGACACGGGTTCGTGCCCTGGTCCAGGAAGATCCCACATGCTGCAGAGCGGCTAGGCCCGTGAGACATGGCCGCTAAGCCTGTGCGTCCAGAGCCTGTGCTCCGCAACGGGAGAGGCCACAGCAGTGAGAGGCCCGCGTACCACAAAAAAACAAAACAAAACAAAACAAAAACAACAACAACAAAAATAATCAGTCACCAAAGGTGTAATGCAAAATAAGCTGGTTAAAAGGAAGGTATCCTAAAAGGTCTGCAGAGAAGGAACTAGAAAGTAGGGAGGCACTCAGCAGACGTTCTACACTTTATAAACATTAAATGGTTAAAGAAGCAAAACACTGTCTCTGTACAGAAGTGATTTTTTTTTTCCTGTGGGCCCAAGTGTTTACTCAACAAGCAATCTCCTCTGATTACAAGTGTTATTTGCTCAAAATGGATTACAAAAATTACCTCTTATATTACTTTCATCTGTGACCCTCAAAACTCAGCACAACCTATGAGCTGTTCTCTAGTCTTAAAAAATGCCCAGCTCCACTTTGCATTGTTAGACTGTACCAATTTGCTTTGCTAACTAAAACTTAAGGACTTAAAATAGGAATCATGATTCTGTAGGTTGCCAATATGGGCTAGGTTCAGCTGGTGGTTCTGTGGTCTTAGCTGGGGTAATTGACGCTCTATAGTCAGCTGCTGGACTGGCTGAGGGGTGCTGATCTAGGAAGTCTCAGATGGGACAGCTTGTCTCTAATCCATGTGGTCTCCCATCCTCCAAAAGGCAAGCCTAGGCCTGGAGGCTGCACAGGGTTCCAAGAGGGAGAAAGCAGAAGCGAGCAAGCTCTTGAGATCTAGGTCCAGAACTGGCACATAATTGCTTCTGCCAGATTCTACTGGCCAAGTCACAAGACCAGCCTAGATACAAGGGGTAGGGAAATAAAATCCACCTCTTGATAGGACAACTGCAAAGTCACATTACAAAAGGGGTAGATACAGACAGAGGAAGGATTTTGGCCATTTTTACAATCTGTCACCCAGGTAGATTGCCAGAAAAAATACAGAACACCCAGTTAATGAATAATTTTTTAGTATAGGTATGTCCCATGCTATATTTAGGACATGTCTATACTAAAAAAATATTCTTTGTTTACCTGAAATTCAAATTTAACTTGATGTCCTGTATTTTTGTTTGCTAAATCTGGCAACCCTACACACAGACCATGTCAAAAATAAATAAAACCTTTCTTTATCTAAAAGAGAAAGAGAACTTTGAACTTGAAATTATTTTTAAAATGTACAACTATACCAAATGCTGTGTTAAAATGAGCCAAAAGCTCCAAGTATACCCACAGGAAAGGAGTAACTTGGCCCCTCTCCACAGTCTAGGAACCATCTTGGCTTAACTAGTATTAACTAACCCTAAAATAAAATATAACAGACTATGTTTCATTTCAGTTATACATTAGATGAAAAAATGCCACACTGAACACTAACAAGAGAAGAGTCTGTACTTTCTGTAGTTTGGACCTCTTCTATACTTACAATAATTCTTTTACCTACCTAGGAGGAATTTTTAAAAATCTTCAGAAGATTTTAATCATTATGCTACCCTGGAATTTATTATATCTAATCATACCAAAGATACCTGAAAGTCATATTTTAAGCACCTTACCCATACACTGTAGTAAAATTTGATGCTTTCCTCTATGAGTTTTTACGACTGGCTGATTTTCTCCCACTATAACTTTTGTAACTAGAAGTGACAGTGCAAAGGTCAAATAAATGTGCATCATTAAGCAATACAACCTGACATTTCTAGACAATAACTCCCTCAGATGAGGAAAGAGAAGCACACCTGAAAGGTCACAGCCCTTCTTACTGTCCTTTGCTCCTCTGGTCATCTCTGCCCACTACATGCAATGATTGTGCTACAAATTTACAAGGACTTTCTGTGCTGGGACTCCTATGTAATACAGAATTCAGCACACAGTGTGTGCTAATGGTTGTTAAACAGGCTCGTGATGTAGTTTCTTGCATCTAGCTCTAAATAAATCAGGCTCTGTTGTTTATTCCAAAAACCTCAGACTTGAAGAGAAATTTAGAGATTCCTACTCCATGCTGCCATTATACAAAACACAAAACAAAATACTGTGTCCAGGATCACATCAGCAGATGTTTGTGTGTGATGGCAGAGCCCAAGAGCAAAGATACCACACTGTTTTTCAAACATGAAGATGATGGACAAGCTCGATGAAAGTAGCATCCACCTGAAGAAGGACTTTTTCCAATAAACAAGTACATTTCCTGAGATTTCATGGAGCAAAATGATGGTCAAGTCTGCCATGTTAGGACCATATTTATATTCCAAATTTGACAGGAAACATTCAGATTTAGCTTGTCCTTCAGAAATGGACTAACCACAAATTTCACTAAAATAGGGATGTGAAAGATTAATACAGTTATAATTTTGATATGCCATTTGTAAAAGTGAGTAAAGAGATTCAGTTATGAAATAAAAGGATTATTACAAGTACATATTCATTTCCCTGTACCAGTAATGTTCCCAGCTCACCCTACTTTCTGACTTCAAGCCATGGACAATGTCTATTTCTTTGCCTGGAGCCTCTTCTTTACAATATAAAACCCTATGTAACCATCAAATCCCAGATGAAGTGCCAAACCACCCATGAGGCTCTCCCAGCTCTCCCCATTGTTCTAATTGCTCCCCACATTTAGAAGAAAATCTCTCCACTCTAAGCTTCAATATTTTCTCATATAAATTAATTTCTATCCCTACATGTGCTTTCATACATACCTAATTCATTCATTCTTTCGGTGTCTATTAGGGAGGTCCTACTTAACGCCAAGTTCTCTTCCAGACAGTGAACAAAATAATCAAAAATCCATGATTTCTTGAAACTGACATGCCAGTGGATGAAAAGGACAACAAAATAAATAAAATCCAAACAAGGAAATAAAATACCTAGGAATAAACCTTCCTAAGGAATCAAAAGACGTGTAATCTGAAAATTATAAGATGCTGATGAAAGAAATTGAAGATGACATAAATAGATATTTTTAGATTGGAAGACTCAATATTGTCAAAATGACTATACTACCCAAGGCAATCTACAGGTTCAATGCAATCCCTATCAAATTACCAATGGCATTTTTCACAGAACTAGAACAACAAATTTTACAATTTGTATGGAAACACAAAAGACCCCAAATAGCCAAAGCAATCCTGAGAAAGAAAAACAGAGCTGGAGGAATCAGGCTCCCTGACTTCACACTATATTACAAAGCTACAGTAATCAAAACAGTATGGTACTGGCACAAAAACAGAAATACAGATCAGTAGAACAGGATAGAAAGCCCAGAGATAAACCCATGCACCTATGGTCAATCTACAACAAAAGAGGCAAGAATATACAATGGAAAGAAGACAGTCTCTTCAATAAGTGGTGCTGGGAAAAATGGACAGCTACATGTAAAAGAATGAAATTAGAACACTCTCTATCACCATACACAAAAATAAACTCAAAATGAATTAAAGACCTAAATATAAGACTGGATACTGTAAATCTTTTAGAGGAAAACATAGGCAGAACACTGTTTGACATAAATCACAGCAAGATCTTTTTGGATCCACCTTCTAGAGTAATGAAAATTAAAACAAAAATAAACAAATGGGACCTAATTAAACTTAAAAGTTTCGCACAGTAAAGGAAGCCATAAACAAGACGAAAAGACAACCCCCAGAATGGGAGAAAATATTTGCAAACTAATTGATGGACAAAGGGTTAATCTCCAAAATATACAAACAGCCCATGCAGCTCAATATCAAAAAAACAAACAACCCAATCAAAAAATGGGTGGAAGACCTAAATAGACATTTCTACAAAGAAGACATACAGAGGGCCAAGAGGCATATGAAAAGATGCTCAACATCACAAATTATTAGAGAAATGCAAATCAAAACTACAAAGAGGTACCACCTCACACTGGTCAGAATGGCCATCAACAAAAAGCCTACAAACAATAAATGCTGGAGAGGGTGTGGAGAAAAGGGAACCCTCCTACACTGTTGCTGGGAACGTAAACTGGTACAGCCACTGTGGAGAACAGTATGGAGGTTCCTTAAGAAACTCAAAATAGAGCTACCATATGATCCAGCGATCCCACTCCTGGGCATATATCCAGAGAAAACCACAATCTGAAAAGATACATGCACCCCAATATTCATTGCAGCACTGTTTACAATAGCCAGGACATGGAAGCAACCTAAATGTCCATTGACAGAGTAATGGATAAAGAAAGTATGGTACATATATACAATGGACTATTACTCAGCCATAAAAAAGAATGAAATAATGCCATTTGCAACAACATGGTTGCAACTAGAGATTATCATATGAAGTGAAATCAGACAGAGAAAGACATATATCACTTACATGTGAAATCTAAAAAAAGATACAAATGAACTTATTTACAAAACAGAAACAGACTCACAGACTTTGAAAACAAATTTATGGTTACCAAAGGGGAAAGGTGTGGGGAAGGGATAAATTAGGAGTTTGGGATTAACATATTAAAACTACTATATATAAAACAGATAATCAACAAGGACCTACTGTATAGCACAGGGAACTCTACTCAATATTCTATAATAACCTAGATGGGAAAAGAATCTGTAAAAGAATGGATGTATGTATATGTATAAGTGAATCACTTTTCTGTACACCTGAAACTAACACAATATTGTAAATCAACTATACTCTAATATAAAGTAAAAATAAAATTAAAAAAAAAATCTAAACAGGGAAGAGGGAAAGAATGTCCTGAGGAAAGAGATACAATTTTAAATAGGGTGATCAGCAAAGGACTCACTGGCTGATACTGGAATGAAGACTTATAAGAGGTGAGGGAGGGGCTTCCCTGGTGGCGCAGTGGTTGAGAGTCCGCCTGCCGATGCAGGGGATACGGGTTCGTGCCCCGGTCCGGGAAGATCCCACATGCCATGGAGCGGCTGGGCCCGTGAGCCATGGCCGCTGAGCCTGCGTGTCCGGAGCCTGTGCTCCGCAACGGGAGAGGCCACAACAGTGAGAGGCCCGCGTACCGCAAAAAACAAAAAAAACAAAAAAAACAAAAATAAAAACAAACAAGAGGTGAGGGAGCAAGGCTCACAAGTGATCAGGAAGTGTTCTTCAGGAAGGGGAACAGCAAGCAAGTGCAAAAGCCCTGAGCTAGGAGGATGCCAGGCACACTCAAATAAGAGCAAGAAAGCCCAGGTGGTTGCAGCAGAATGGCCAAGGCAAAGACTAGTAAGAAAGAAGTCTAGAAAAGAAGTGGGGTGGGGGGGAGGTCACACCATGAAGGCCATTGAACACTTAGGTTAGTGGATTGAAGGTACTGATGGAGAATGATCTGTTGGAGTTTTAGTACTAGAGGGAGTAAATTGGAAAGTGGATTGTTACTGGAAAATGGAATACTTGAAATTGAGATTAGGGAGGGATTTGCAATCAATAATGATAAGGTCTAGTATATGTCCTTAGGAGTGAGGGCTGAGGTAAGGGGGAGAATAAGATTATTAGGATGAGGGATAGAGCATGGTCTAGTCTAAGGATATGATATTCAGAGCCGATTGTTTTAAAGAGTAGGGAAAGTTTATCTGAAAGCAGAAAGGAGGACATAGGGGGACACTTAACCTGCTTCCAAGCCCAGGGGTGGATCAGGAAGAGAAAATAACCACTTTGAGAGGGCTGCAGAGGAAGTAAGGTTCTTCAAGAGAGTCAGGTTTTAATTAGAATAGAAACATGAAGGGATTGTTCAGAAAAAGCACGGATATAAAGATTTTGCTAATGAATGACTCAGTTCCTAAGGGCAGAGTGAAAGTGTTTGGGGAGTTGGAGAGAAGTAGGGTGTGGTCAGAATATGGATTGCACAGAGGAGCCATATGGAGATTAGAGTGAGGGAGATCATGACTGAGCTTCTTGTAAGGACAGGCAGGCTCCCTCCTGGTGGTCCTAGGACTGTGGTGGGGAGCAACGAATGCTGGAGGGCGGGGAGGGAGAAGCATCTTGCCAGAAGCAGTGTTCAGGGTCCCTTCCGTACTCTCGACCATAGATGACTGAAGGCATAAGGTATAGTCTCACTCTAAGCACAAAACGCTGCCTCACCTTGCTCATTCCTTCTTTGTTTTAGCATCATATACTGCCTCCTTTTTCATATTAGATCATAAGCTCTTTAGGGTTAGTAAGAAATTTTACTCACTTTGGCTTCACCTGTTGATTACCAGTACTAAGCTATTCAATAAATATTTGTTCAAAAACAAGTAAATACTTTTTACTGGATGGAACGCATGGCTGAAAGGACTAATTATTTCACATTTAGTCTTCTCTCTGAGAACTCTCTCGAGCTCCCTAACCCCTGACATTCTTGAGTCCAGTCCTAGAAGACCAAGTGCTGTTATAAAACCTGGCACATTGTGAGTTTATGAAAAAACCAAAGATATTAGGGCTCTCCTTTCCCTATTGTAAGAAGTCACAATTCTGCTTGTAATATTTGCCTCACTGATCATTTCCTTCTAGAAAGAAGAGAATCAATAGCCAAGACAAAGTATAATTCTCCAAGGACACTACAACCTGCTGTGAGTAGTCTGGAGAATTTGGCCGAACACAGCCATGCTTAGTGACAAATGACAAGGGTGATGGTCTTGCTACAAGCAAGGGTTTGGCAATCCTGCAGATCTGTGTCATTATTAGGTGTGAGCCAGCCTTGGAACCATTAAGGAACTGATGATATGGGGCTAACAGGTGATTTGATGTGGAGGCAGGGTTGTGGCAGGAAAAGCCCAGAATTCAGAAACTGACCTAGAACCAGAACTTAGCAAGTGCGTAACCAAACAGCTGAGTCTCTGCCATAAGGTGACCACCACCAAATCCCTCATCAGGGCTTCACCAAGACAAAGCCATTTTGGCCACGCAACTTTGGCAACAGGGTCCCTCCTATCTGCCCTAAAATGTAAGGCCCTCCAGTTTTTCAAAAACACAACTCTGATCACATCAGTCCTTTGCTAAGTCCATTCAGTGGCATTCCATTACTTTTAGCCTAAGTATGAACTCCCTGTACGCCCCAGAGGCCCTCACAGGATGTAACATCTACCCACCACTCCACCTCATCTCTCCACTCTTCTCTCACCACTTTCCCTCTCGCACTTTGTATTCCAGCAAACTTAAATTCTTTCCATTCCTGAAACATTCAATGCCATAGTTCATATATGTTTTAAACTTTCTTTATCCAGTGAACTTTCAGGTCTTATCTTTCAGCACATCCTCAAGAAAGTGCTCCTTGACAGCTAGATGGTTCAGGTCTCCCCCCCCCTACAATGTTATAGCACACACTAATCTCATATCTCTCAATTACTCATTTAATGTTTTCTCTCTCCTCCAATCCTTTATTTCTATGAAGGTGGCAACTTTGGCTGCCTAGGTCACCACTGTAACCCCAAGACCTTGCCCAATGACTGCAACATAATAGTAGCAACTTTTTAAAAAGTTAGGTGAATATACTGTCCTGCTTAACACAGCTGATAAAATGTGAGCACCATAATTCTCCGGCCGCTCTAGTTAAGCTGAGAACCTTTCCCTTGGTTCCTCTGCACCCTGAAAAATATCTTGAATGCATTCAATATCTTTTAAGTGGATACATCCCATAAAATAATAAAATCCCCCCAAACTGTTTAATTCAGTAAAATATGGAATACAGGCTGATTAAAATACTAACTTTATTTCTAACTTTTCAATGAATAATATTTAGAGAAAGAATAAAAATGAAAACAAGGCACTACTGTCTCACACCACGAAATAATTTTATCCAAAGGCAATTCAGATGCAAGATACATTTAACATCAATTCATATATTAGTAACTTATGCATTTATTATCAAGTATGAGATCCATAAAAGCACAAAATAGTCTCTCGAGATCTCAACCAAGCTTCTAGCTTACCTTATGTGTCACTTCCATGACTATCAATCACACACATAAAGAAACTAGGAGAAATTTACTGAAGATGACTTTCCAGAAAATTTACAAAATGAAAAAGGCAAAGTATGTCAAATAAGGCAGAGGCAGCAACACTGCGCTGAATTTACTCTGGAAAGGCTGCCTAAGGCACTACCAAAACGGATAGTTGTAAATTCCTGATCTGACTTTAAATTTTTATGATCTTAAAATTTTCAATTCTAAGCACAAGGTGACATGACCATGCTAATTGCTATTTTCTCAGTACAGGCAGATGTGAGAAATATTACATCTATCCAGGGCACTGTCACCCTAATATATGTTTGTAATATATCTGTTTATATGAAGTGTGAAAGTAAACTTGGTTATTTTTTCTTTAAATGCATTTTAAGAACTAATGGCAAAAAAAAAAAAAAAAAGAACTAATGGCACTTGAATGAATGGTGGCACAATAGGGAAAAGGACTATTTTAATATAAAACAATACTATATCAGCATGTGATGAGGTAAAATGTTGAAACTATAAGAATTTTATAAAATGATAATTTAGAAATTATAAATGCTTTTATTCAAAACTGCAAAAAGGTATCAATTACTCTAATTTGCTGGAATCACAGGTCTTATGAATAATAGCATCTACTGATGAACCAAATCAAGAATGCATAATACAAAATTAATTTTCAAAAGGGAACAATTCTGGTTAAAATCAGAATATAAAATTATGAAGACCAAATCAATTTGACAGTGGTGACAGAAGTACTGTTATTTGGCCAATAAAAACAATGAATGCTCATGACCAGTGGTTCCAGGTGTCCTGTGCAGGTGACTCAGGTGCCGCCAGGATCTGGTTCAGGAGAGTGAGGAGGAGGCCCAGTGAGTGGGGCGGTGGACCCTGCCCCAGCTTCAAACAGAAAACCTCTACTTCTGTTTTACAATACATTGAGAACATATGTAAATCGTTTCTTTTAAAGGCTTCATGTGTTAAAAAAAAAAATTCTGAAAACCACTGTAACATACATATGCTGTTTCCAAGCACACAAAGAGAAGTGAAATTAGGACATCTTAGACAGCAAAGGCTCCGAACTATTGGAAGAATCATCAGTTTTTTTCCTCCCCTAACTGATGTCAAGATGACTTGTCAACTAATGAGACATACTATAGAGCAACAGACTACTAGTTAGGTACCTTGAGGTTAACAACACATATCCAGAGGAGAGCTAGCTAAGTGGAAAAATGTTAACTGCTCACCTGGGCTAGGCAACCACTGTGGCGAGCAGATCCCCCTCTCAGACTGACCTTGGCAATGAGCAGTTTCTGGGAAGCCAAAAGCTGTTTGTGGCTGAAAGCTCACTTGCTTCAGACATTTCAGGGAACAAGAGACCTGAGCTGTGGTGCAAGTTTTCAGTAAGACTGATAGGCTTAGGGTGCATCCATTTACAGATCCATAATAAACACGTAATTCTCAATGTTAAATTGTTCAAGATGACTGGCCAATACACAGATATGCATAGTACTTGGCACACAGCTCCTCAACAAAACGTTACTGAATCTATTCTGAAAAAGTAATGTTTGCTAAGTATTATGTTCTAAAGGGTAAAAATCAGGAAAAAAATTCTACTAAAAAAAAAAAAAAGCACTCTATCCTATGCAGCAGTTGGATCTTTTTTAAAAGTTATAACAGGTTTTATGCTTAATACAATACATTCTGGATCTAGGAAATAGCACATTATTAAAACGTAAAATATGATTTTGATTAATAACCACTATCATGAGTTTAAAAAAATCAGACTAAAAATGTTACTTAAAAAGTAAAAGAGAGAATATCTAAATGAATCTACACAAATGTACAAATCAATATATGGGACCTTAACAAGGAAAGTATAAACATTGTCTTTTTTAATAAGTAACGTCTTTCATTGATTAAAAGAAAGCAGAATTCTGAATTTCCCCTTATATGTTTGGTCCTTATAGTTTTCCTGGATAAACCAGTCCTAACCATTTTAACAAACTCCAATTAAAATAATCTAATAATGTTGAATCTAGGGCTACCTATCATCAATGCAGATATAGAATCCTGAGTGTCACATACAGTCAATGAAAAGGTCAAATCTGACCATGTTTACGGTATTCAATAATGAAAATGAAAGATCTAGGAAGGCAAATAAAAATGGCTTACTTACATGAGGTTCCTTTTACTTGTTGACTGTACAATTTTAAGAACTGAATATGTGCCTTCCCTTCTCATTCGGTACTTTTCATGAAGTCCTATGAGGATGTGTGCTGTTTTGAACGGTGCCTGTCTAAATTGCAGCAAAATTCAGGCACAAGTAAAGGTAGTTTTATCCCATGGAATAGCACTAAGTATAGTTCTAGAAACAAATTCAATATCATCTAATTTAAGAAGCTCTTGTTGTCAGGCATGGACAATGGCTTATAAAACATATATTGCCTAGAGCAAAGCACAGCAACCTGTAAATCGCATCATTCCAACAATTTTCCACTCTTTCTTATTTACAAACATTCAAAAACAGCATTTTCCTCATATGAAAGTAAACAACCACAAGAACAAAATCCGCTTTTCTCACACCAGTTTCTAATCCAAATAGCCTCACTGCAATTACTGTAAATCACTAGCAATCACTGAATTGATTGGGCAAAGATTAAGTTAGCACTTTCCTCCAAAAAAACTAAAAAAGAATGCTTTAAATAGACATAATCCATAGAGAACTAGGTTTGCATCATAAATGCTGGGGTTCGTGAGAAGTGTGCAAAATGACAGATTCATGATTTGGGGTCAGAGAGAAATCCATTGCTCCACACAGCACAAAAGACTTCTTTCTGCTCAGGCGACCAGAGCTCCTTTCATTTCGTAGCCGGATTCTTGGGAGGAAGGAGTTTGTATGTGTTGAAGTAGCCTACCACCTGCTGGGGGATCTCCGCCAAGACACACTGAGCAAGCGCTTCTTTTGGAGCCTTGTGAAAAAAAAAATCAAAGCGATTTTATTAGCAACCAAATTTTTACTGGCATTTTGATAAAAGACTAGGAAAAAGCAGTTAGTTCCCAATTCCTAGCTTGTATCTTGTCTCAGGTACTGTCCGTAAAACATGGAATAAACCAATGTTACTTAAGAATGCTGAGTATGATCACAAACATTTATCAAGTACTTTTTTGCTGCCCACATTTTGGCATTTAATGATAATTTTTTTGCTCTTTAACTTTTAAATGTGGGTCTTTCATTCACTTGGTATTAATTTTTTTTAATTTTTATTTTGAAATAATTACAGATTCATAGGAAGTTGCAAAAATAGTACAGAAAGGTCCCACGTACCCATCAACCAGTTTCCTCCAAAGATAACATCTTATATAACTTTAGTACAATATCAAAACCAGGAAACCAACACTGGTATAGTTCACAGAACTTAATCAGATTTCACCAGTTTTACATGCACTCAGTTGTGTGTAGGTGCGCACACGTGTAGTTCTATGTAATTTTATCATCTGGGTAGATCTGTGTAACTACCATCACAATCAAGATACAGAACTGTTTCATCATCACAAAGATCCCTAACATTACCACCTTTTTAATACACACCCACCTCATTCCCCACCCCCAGCCCCACTCATACATTGGTTGGTGGGAATGTAAAATGACATAACTGTGCCAGAAAAGTTCAGCAGTTTCTTTAACAACTAAAATGCAACAACCATACAATCCAGCAACTGCACTTCAGGGTATTTATCCCAGAGAAATAAAAACTTATGTTCACACAACAACCTGTACACGAATGTTTACAGCAGCCTTTGTATGTGATAGATGAGAACTGGAAACAATTGAAGATGTCCTTCGCTGGGTGAGTGGTTAAACAAACTGGTACACCCACACCATGGAATACTACTTAACAACAAAAAGGAATACATTTAACAACTGGGAAGACTCTCAGAGAATAAAGCTGAGTGAAAAAAAGCCAGTGTCAAGGTTATATACTGTATGATTCCATTTATATAACATTGTTGAAATGACAAACATATAGAAATGGAGAACAGATTAGTGGTTGCCAGGGGTTAAGGAGGAAATGAAGGTGGGAAGGAAGTGGGTGTGGTTATAAAAGGGCTACATGAGGGAGCCTGCTATATTGGACCTTGACTGTATCAAAGTCAATATCCTGGTTAGGATTCTGGACCTATAGTTTTACAAGATGTTACCACTAAACTGGGTAAAACAGTTTAATGTTTACAATTTTCATCAAATCAACTTCTAGTTTGGTAAATTCATCATATACTTGCATAGAGTTTTTCTGTTATTACACAGGTAAAGATAAAATATATTCTAAAACATTCACAACAACATCTTTTTAAACAATTTATCACATGGACTGCAAGAGGCACACAAGTATACAACCTGAAAAAAACCTGCCAAATTTAATCAAGGCTCTTAAAATGGAAAATTCACACACTCTAACCCCAGACACCTACTCAACTGCCTGGTTATGGACCGGCAAAGGTCTGTGTTCAAACACCTTAGAGTGCATGAAGAGTAGGGAGGAGTGGTACTCACGTTCTGGAACTGTCTGAAAGGCACAAACTGGACAATATCCCTGATGGCTACCTCGCCAGACGGGGAGCGGAGACTTCCGCCATCACCATCCAGAAACTCCATGGCACCAAAGTCAGCACCTCCAACTCCGACAATGATGATGGACATAGGCAGCTTGGCAGCGTTAACGATAGCTTGTCTGGTCTCATCAAGGTCTGTGATCACGCCATCAGTAATGATTAAGAGCACAAAATATTGCTGCCAAGAAAGACAATTATGTCTGCTGAGCCAGCTGAGCTCCCCAACAATAAAAGCTATGGTTAGACTCTAACAAATACCATATGCTAACACATATATATGGAATCTAAAAAAAAAAGAAAAAATGGTTCTGATGAACCTAGGGGCAGGACAGAATAAGACACAGATGTAGAGAATGGACTTGAGGACACAGGGAGGGGAAAGGGTAAGCTGGGACGAAGTGAGAGAATAGCACTGACATATATACACTACCAAATGTAAAATGGCTAGTGGGAAGCAGCCGCATGGCACAGGGAGATCAGCTCAGTGCTCTGTGACCACCTAGAGGGGTGGGATAAGGAGGGTGGGAGGGAGATGCAAGAGGGAGGGGATATGAGGATATACGTATGCATATAGCTGATTCATTTTGTTATACAGCAGAAACTAATACAACACTGTAAAGCAATTATACTCCAATAAAGATGTTAAAAAAAAAAAAGCAATGGTTAATGACATCTCCAGCCTGATGAGTCATTTAGTCTCTTTCTTGCTCATTTTCCTTGTCAGTCTCTACCCAGGATACCATCTATATGAAATATTCTAAGATTCTCTGGTGACAAGGAAATTAACTGATACAAAAACTGTAGTTTCATTAAAAGTGCAACAGACCACAAAAGAGGGCTGGCATAAATACACAGAAGCAAGACACCTAAATGTCAGAGATTAAACTTTCAGTTACCACTGAAACATTATGACTTAACTGAAGTACTGAATATGTCAAAGTACCTATCAAGGGAGCAAGTGGCAACTCCGTTCTTAAAAGATCAAATACGGAGGAAGTAGAATCGTTCATCAGACTAAAACATACTTTTTAAAAAATGGATATGGTTCAAGGTGGGGAAATCTTTCTCTCAATCCCATCATCTCTGATAAATCATTTTAGAGAGTGGTAAAATGTTATATAAAGTTGTACTCCATCCTTTGGGCCATTTAAGTCTAAAATGAAAATAAGATTTATAATAGTAGCTATCATGTGCTGAGTGTTTACTCTGAATCAGGCACTGTGCACTTTATATGAATTATCTTCTCTCACTCTCTCAACAACTGCATGAGGTACTTATCCCTTATTTCTGAGGATACTGAAGCTGAGTGGGGTTTGGTATCCAGGGTCCAACAGGTAATGACTCTCTAATTCAAACTTCTTTAGTATGGTAAGTAATTTTGCAACAGCAACTGAAGTGGTAGGTCTCCTGAAGCCTAAACTTACTAAGGCTACTTCAAAAAAAAAATTTTTGAGAACCTACCTGAGAAAATTATTTCAAAAGACAGAGAAAAAACTTATAAGTATACAGGTTGTTTTGTTGTTGTCATGTTCTTAATGATCACTAATTTAACAACAGATGTTACTCCCAAACCAAGGATGATATATCATTGCTTCATGCCCTGTCTTTGTATCTCAGCAGACCAAATAAACAGAAAAATGGCTCTGGGAACAACAACCAGTTCACATTCTCCCTGCCCCCTGGCGACAGGGCACTTACAGAAGCTGTCTGTTGTTGTGTGGCTGCAGCAGCAAACCTGGCCACATGATTTATGATTGGAGAAAAATTAGTTGGTCCATAGAGTTTTATCTGAGGAAGGCAGGCCCGATATGCCTCTATAATGCCTTGAATTCCTAGACAAAAAAAGCAGGATTAAAAATTCTCAAGCACAATTTAATTGTTTACTATTCACCATACTGGCTAATTTAATTTACATACCAACATACAGTGCTTTAAACAGTCAAAAGTTCTATATTCGGGAGTTCTCTAAGGTATATAGTATTACAAAACTCCATCGCTATGCTCTACCACAAAAAAAACCTATAAACTTTACTCTCCCCCAGTAGAAGGCATTTGTTTTCACCTCAGCCAAATTATTCATTAGTCTAAAGTAGGGTTGTTATATTGGCTAATTTTGATATGTTTTGGGAATAAGACTCTGATGGGAAAAGAACCATACAAAAGATGCTGCAGCATACAACTGATGACAAGGTAAGAAAAAGTAACTGATAAAATGGAAAAACTTTTGCATATATGACCAGAGGTTCTACAAAAATATCATATAAGGTTAAGCATGGTATATAGTACACTATATTAATTGCAAATATTCACTTCCAGGTTATTTATCACATTTTGCTGCAGAAACACTAAAGCATTTGTTTATGGGGTGTACCTTAGGCCTGCTGGGCATTATGTAATGGAAGACTGGGCAGGCCCATTTGACTAGCTTTGTCCAATGCATATGAATGGATATGACATCCATGTCTAAGCAGATGTTTTAAGAATCACGGCCTGTTTTTGCCAGCTCTCTTGCTTTTTCCCTCTGCCATGGGAACAGCATATCCCAGGCAGCCTGAGACCCAGAATGAGTAGAAACAGAGCAGCACAGCAGTCTAGCCAAGCATCAAGTGATTTGTAAAGTGAGCAAGAAATAAATTATTGTCATTACAAGTTACTGAGATTTAGAGACTGTTGATTACAATAGCACAACCTATCAAAAGTTGAATGGCATTCCTGATTAAAGCACTGCTTATGAATCTGCCCCTAATACACAACAGAGTGTCTAGGATGTAGGTAAGAGACTAGAAATCCTAGAAATTCCCAACAGTGCTTTGCTAAGATTAACAAGAAAATCTTAGAAGACTTTTAATGTAAACAAAACAGGTCTCTTGCTTAAAAAATATCCAGCAGGACATAGATCAATAAGGAGGAAAAGCAAATATTTGGTTTAAAAGCTTCACAAGACCAAGTCTCTCCACTTGCCAATAAACTCCTCTTAGGCACTTTGAGTTTAGGAATAAGTGGTCTTATGAACAACCTTTGAGAATGTAACTAATTTATACATAGAGGTGATTTTACATGCATAAGGTGAGGCTGGAACTAGAGGTTAGTCAGTCCAGTAGTTACAAAAATTAACATAGGCCAGCAGAAGGATCTTACTGTAATGATATATGCTATAGAAAAATTTAACGCATAACCACAGCAATAGTAATATTTTCTTCCATTTCTATCATCTAGCTTGCTTTTCAATCTCAAGGTATACAAAACTGTTAATTAAATTTCTTCATAAACATCAATTGCCTTCCATTCCTCAACTAAAACTAAATTATGCTAAAATCTTTCCACTACATCAAAGGAACAAGTTAGACATGTTCTTTCTGGGCAACTAAGGTCGATGATTAATTAGGAAAAGGGGATTAAACTTACTTGTCTTAAAATAAGGCTGTATTTTTTCTGTGTAGTATTTCCTCTGTCTAACATCAAATTGATTATTTTTTCCAGACTAAACCAAAAGCAGAAAAGCTGTGCTTGGTGGCAGCCCAAAGATGGGCTCATGTTACTCACAGAGTAAATGAACTTCTAAAATGAATTATCCCATGGTATGTCATCCATATTTACTTGCAATAAATAAAATCTAATTACAACAAATTCCAAAAATTGTTCCAATTTCATCATAAGCATGAAGCACATTTCTTTTTTTTTTTTTTTTTTTTTTTTGCGGTACGCGGGCCTCTCACTGTTGTGGCCTCTCCCGTGGTGGAGCACAAGCTCCGGACACGCAGGCTCAGCGGCCATGGCTCACGGGCCTAGCCGCTCCGCGGCATGTGGGATCTTCCCGGACCAGGGCACGAACCCGTGTCCCCTGCATTGGCAGGCGGACTCTCAACCACTGCGCCACCAGGGAAGCCCTGAAGCACATTTCTTGAAAAGAAAAATATTCCCAGTTTCATATGCCTAGGGATACAAAAGGTCACAACCAGCCACTGAAAGTGCATAAAAGAACACTGAATTAGTACAAGAAAAGAGTTTCAGAAAAAAGGAGAAAATCCTAATACAAACTACTCCCAACAAAATGGTCATGCTCTTCTACTTTATGAATATAATTTAGGGAGGGAAGGAAAGAACACTCTCCCCTGTTTTATAATTGTTAAAAGGACCTTCTGCAGAAAATTAGCTTATTGTCTACAATTTTATGCCTCTGCCCCCTCTTTTACTCCTCCAAACTGTTCAGTCTTACACAATTTTGTGGGAGATTTGGCATTTTAGGTTGATTGCTCAATGTGGCAAAAAGGAAGAGGCACTGGAATATTTGAGGGATAAACAGAAAAGTGAAATGAAAGAAATGCCTGTCCCTGTTTTCCACACAAAGGAAAGCTACTCTTGGAGCTTAGTTCTGTGTTTCTTTAGCCCACCCCATCTCCTTACAGAACCCTGTGTAACAAGTAATTTGATGCTAGACATTTTTTCTTCAAAGAGAGTTAACTGCTTATCTGAGAAAAGCATCTGTATACTGAATGACCTGTTTTCATTGAAGGTTTATTTTAAAATCAACTTATATGTGAAAATAATATGCATATTCTTATGGATCTACCCTCAAGACTGAGAATCTTTTGTTCTAGTAAAACTCTTAAGGTAGAAGAATTTAGCCTGCAATCTTCATCATCATCATAGTGATTTGCATTATTATCATTACCATACTAACCACCAACTTGGGGTAAAATTATACTACTTTACATGATAGAAAATTCAATATGTCACAAAAAGAAGCCTAGAGAGGAAATTTGAGTAGCTTTTTTCAGTTTAAAAATTCATGTTTATTTTTAACTTACCATTACAGTAGGGATTGGATGGATTAAAGTTTATTGGAAATTCATGAGAAACCTGTCAAAAGATGAAAGAAGAACTGATGAGGCTTGTTTTGCTTTGCTAGGAGGCAAAGCTTCGCAATGAGAGTTCCTCTTACCTGCCACTGAGGTGGGATCTGAGCTCCAAACCCAAAAGCTGGAAACATCTTATCACTGAAAAGAAAATTTGAAAAAGGCAAAAGGTCATTTTTATCTTTATTCATAATAAAACCAATACGAGTTTATTTTCTAAAAATTTGAAATCTTAGAAAAATATAAAAATAAAACAAAGATTAGAACCAATGTTAATATTTGGCAACTCTCATTCTAAATATTTTTCTGTGCATTGAAGGAGAAAAACGTCTCTATATATTTATTAAAGTGGACTTTATATTAATATTTTATAACTAACTCTTTATTTATAGTTTATCATTTCACTAAATAAATATATAAATAAATCCATAAAGTTTTAAAAAGCACAAGTTTTTTCATTTGTTTACAAAAACACTCATTTGGCAGCAAAACCTGACCTCAACTGACATGAAGTTATTTATAGCCTTTATTTATGCCACTTAATATGAATATTCATACATTTGGCCACAGAAACATGGTACAAATGCCATACATTGTAAAACTCTCACATTTCTGCAGCAAAATGTATGAATATTTGGCCCAAGTTTAGAGATAATTATGGACCAGAATATATAACATCATGTGAATGGCTGTTAAGTATTCCACTGTATAGATATTCTCCCCCAACTAATAGACACCCTATGTCTTGCCATTATAAAACATTGTAATGATTACACTAATTTTTCTACTAGGGATATTCTTTTTTATATTAATTCTTAATGGTTCTTTTTGCATTGAGGATAGAACCTATATCTTATATGTCACGATATTTTTCCTGGTTGATAGTCTGTCTTTAACTTTGTTTAAAATATCTTCCCTTTTTTAGTTAGTAATATTAATAAATGTGAACACATAAAAATTCTTTCATGATTTTTGCCTTCTCTGTCTTGCTTAAAGGCTGTCCTCACTGCAAGATTATAAACAATTCACATATATTTTCTCCTAGAACTTCCAAGCTTTGTTTTTGATGTTAAACTTGAAATTCATCTGGAGTAGGATATGAAGCAGAAACTGCTACTCTACACCAGTATCCATTCTCTTCCTTTTTAATTATGGATCCCCTGGGCTACTGGCAACCACACTAGCTGTACTCTAGCTTCTCTGGGCTGGCAGTGGTTAGGTGGCCAGAGATGTGAGTAGAGTGATTTGTCAGCCACTTCTCAATCACACTCTAAAAGGGAAAGCACATGCATTCTCAGTTCCTTCGTCCTCTTCCCACTGGCTAGAGAGGATGAAAATCACAGCAGCTGCCTCGGACCCAGGGTGGAAGCTATAAGCGGCAGAACTGCCCTCTCAGTCCTGAACTACTTACCTCTAGAGATGCAACATGAAAGAGACATAAACCTCTATTTTGTCAAAACCACTTTGTTTTGGGGTAGCCATTTCAGCAATTTTGTCTATAGCCTATACAGAATAGTATCCTAACATACACAGGCATGAGTCAGGGATCCAAATCCAGTTCCTGTCCAGTTTGACAGCTGTTACAACCCCTTTCCCCCCAAATGCCATCCCTATCATATACTAAATTCACATACACTTTTGGGTCTATTTCAAGACTGCTTACTTGTTTTTACTGGTCATATACTAGTCCCATACTCAATTAATATATAATACTGTACATATGAAACTTATATAATGTTATAAACCACTAAAAAATTAAATTAAATTATATATATATATATATATATATAGCTTTAAAATAAGTTTTAGTACCTGCTAGAACAATTTCCCCTTCATTCTTTTTCCCTGAAAAACTTCTTGACTATTCTGATTCATTTTACCCTCTAGAAAATTTTAAGAATCATTTTGTCAGGGTTCCACTGCAATTCTGATTAAAACTGACTAATATAGGGAGAAATGTTATATTTTCCATCATTGTGACATCTGCTTATCTAGAATCGTGGTATATCTTTCCATTTAAACAAGTTTCCTTCTTTGTCCCTCAGTACAATTCTGTAGTTTTTCCTCACTAAAGATCCTAGACCTTTTACTAAATTCATTCTCATTTTTTTTTGCATTATGAATTGTGATCTTTTATCCACTATAATTTCTTCATTTAGTTTTTGCTGGTTAGTGAAAAATTGTTGATTTTTTATTTTATGTTGTATCTGACCACCTTTTAAACTTTCACACTTTCTAATATTTTTCACTTGATTCTCTCAGGTTTGAATTCATTCTTCATAGGTTTGGTAGAATTTATGTATGAAGGTTGTCTTGGCCGGTGCCTTCGTGAGGAGAGGCTCTTTGACCAGCCACTCCATTCCTTCCACGCTTCCTGGTCTATACAGGTTCTCTGCTTCTTTGAGTCAAATTTGGTAATTTACAGCTTTCTAAAAAAATATCATCCTTTAACCTAGATTTTTCAATGAAATAGCATAAGCTTTTATAGAACATTAACATAATTTTTAGTTTTTTTCTGAATTTATGCTTATAATCTGTCTCATAACTAATATTCTACACGTTTTCTCTTTTTCTTGGGGGGTCAGTGTTGCCAAAGGGTTGCCTAAGCTTTGCTAACCTTGCAAAGAATCATCTCTTCATTTAATTTATTAATTTGGTGACTTTCCAAGTCATTATTTTGTGTGTTTGGAGGAAGCACAGCACAGCAGAGTTGTGAGGGCATGTTTCTGGAGCCAGACAGCCCAGGTTCAGTCCTGTCTCTGCCAGTTACCAGCTGAGTGACCCTGGACAAGTTACTTTATCACCTATGCCTCAGTTTTCTCACCTTTAAAATGAAGATGATAACAGCACCTATCTCACAACTAAGTATGAGGATTTGATGAATACCATTTAGAAAGGATTTAAAATTTTCTCTGACACATAATAGCTAACATGTATATGGAATCTCCTACTATTGCTATATCTATATTTTTCTTCCTATTCTTTAATTTTATTTTGTTGAAAAGCTAGTTCATTTTATATTCAATCCTTGTTTAAAAATAAAACACATAAAGCCAGAACTTTTCCTCTATAAAGACAGGACCATGTACAGTCGTCTCATTACCCTTTATTTCTAGATAGTCTGTTATTACACTTTGATTTCCTCTTTGATCTAAGAACTACTTAAGAGTTTTTTTAATTTCCATGTGGTAAACTTTTTTTAGTTAACCTTTTGTTTTACCTTCCAGGAACCAGTCTGAGAAAGTAACCTTGTAAATTTTCTACTTTTTATCTAAGTCCCATTACAACTGTGTTACTTTGAAATTTTTACTATATTTCTAGCTATTTTCAATTGAAATATTTTGATAGTCTGTTACTAAACATGTCCACCATTATATTTTCATTTTGGATTATATAACAAAGTGTCCTATAAAGTAATTTTTAAATTATATTTAATGAATTTTGTCTTAAATTCTATTAGGCTGATACTGAAACTGCTACCCATGCTTTAGACTTGTTTGCATTTGCCTGAAATTTTCATCTCTTTAAATGTCATAACAAATTAATGAAAAGCTCCATCAAATATATCAGGGCTTTTATCATAAAATAATAGGCAAAAACAAGTGAAAATTTTTACTGTGCTCTAATAGATTGAGAACAAAAAATTAATAATGTGGATTTTTTTCCTATTGTTTACTAAACCTTCAAGAGGACCTATTTAAATCTATTCAAAATCTATCCATTGAGAATCTATTCAAAATATTTTATAGCAATTATGTCAAGTTATCCTTCAACACTTGTTGAAAATCACCATTCAGAAAATAATTTGACAATGACTGCCAAGGAAACAGACATGTTAAGAAATAGCGTCTATGAGTGTTTACAAAATGTGTCTTCTGGACTTCAATTACACAGATAACTTATCCCAAATGAGTAAACCCCAAGGAAACCAGATCAAAGAAACAAAAGCCTTACCAATTCAGTCAGCTGTTAAAGAAGCAAGCTATATATAATACATTATAACTAATCACAGCCAGAGATTAGAGGTCAAAGGTAAACACTAACTAAGACTGTCACAAAGGGAAAAATAGAAAAGATAAGACAAGAGAAATTTTAGGGAGAAAGCTATTCCTCCCCAGCATCCTTATCCCATCAACTACATCAGAGAACCAGCAGACGATACAGAAACTGCCCTTTCTGGGGAGTTATGTGTTGGAGTCATACTCACGCATCATAATCTTGAATGACCAGTCCCACAGACCAGATTGCAGTCAAATACTCATTAACACCATTGGGGCTGATGTAATGAAGGGAGTCAGGAGACCGTGGATCACCGTTGGAGCCAGTGAAGTCCACTCCCACCTGCCAAATAACAATTGCAGCCCTTACTGAGATGAAGGCAGGGACACCCTTGCTTGATGTCCAGGAAAACACAAACATTGAATTTTGAGACAGAAACATTCATCCCAGGGCCTGCTACTGCCATTTCCTAACAAATGCCTGAGCCTATGGGTATTTCCAGAGACAATTAAACAATTAAAGCCACAGCATGAAGCAACCTACTACCCCTATTTTTCTAGATGTCTTAAGTCATGGATTATTACATCCATGGATTTAGGCATAGGGCTTGTTTTTTTTGTATGTTTGTTTGATTACTGCTTTTTATTATTTAAATTACTGCAGGATAATCACTGATTTGTACACATCCGCTTTCTTGCAGGAGAAAATATTTAACAAGGCCAAAAGCTTGAGGGTGAACCTAGACAAACTCTCTGAGGAGACCATACTCAACAGATTGTATAAATTTCATCACAAAGTCAGCTTGGCAGTGAAAGAAAGAACACTGCAAAATGGAGGGGAAAAAAAAATCACATGTTACAGCCCTATTTTGAAAAATTCAGTGTGTTACTCACAGTAAAATTCAGTTGACATCCTCCCATGATATAGTCAAGGAATGTACATTCCACTGTAATCTAAAAACAAATAGTAAACTTAAAATTAAAACTCTACTACATAAGAAAAGCAAATAGCTCTCTGGCATATATTTTTAACCATCTATAAACTGAATAGCACATGATATAAACATATGGAAAACACCCCTGCATTTGAATTTAAGGCACCCTGCCCCTACATGTGATGAATCTGTAAGATTTTACTTCAAGATAATTATAGCAATGTGAAGATTAGAATATTAATGGCCAAAGATGAAATACACTGACTGTAAGTTTTAAGAAACTAGTAATGAGTCTAATATGTTGAGAGCTTTAATAAGTATAATAAGCAAGATTAAAAACAAATACAAAAACTCCCACTTGTTTAAAAGAAATCTCTTGGATTTTTTCCCCTTCACGCGTAACATCTCATCTTGAAATAATGACCAAGATAGATGCACTAAGGCAAGCCATTTCCACTAATGTGCTGGAAAAATGCCAACGGTGCCTTATATTTCCTAAGATAATGAAAAACTTTGATATTCTTTGTCCTTTGCTAAAAAGTTGTCAAACCTTGGAAGCAAAGTTACTTGGAAGATTTCTCTACTATTTCCTATTCTCTTCTTTTCCCTAAAGGTGCCCAGTTGCTCATGCAATTTTCAACTGTCCAAACAAACTGTTTGTTTAGAAGAACTCGAAATGTGATCTCATTACACTATAAGTGGTCAAGAGAAACTGACCTCACACTGTTTCACACTGATAACACCTGAATTCTTGTAGCTTTTCTTCTTTTGCCTCTTTTTTTCATTTATGCATTCAAATTCAACCTGTAGGAAGAAAAGACAAAAATGTTCATTATTACTAGATATATAAGAAATGCCTATGTAAATTTAAATGAATGACTTTTTTCTCTTGGAATCAAACCACCTACTAAAGTAGGTCTGTTACAAAATACAACTCTGAAACAACTGCATACTATGTCATATATATGAAATATTTATCAGTGATATTTCCAAAAAGCACTTCTAAAATTGTGTACGTTTTAATATAGTTCCTAAGTATAAATTTTGCCTCTGTAGATCATTTCCTTACAAATGCTCCGAGTAATAACCTTTTTCTTTATAATAAAGGAAATAAAACATTACTTCTAGCTGTTACCCACACAAAGTACAAAAATACACTGCTTAGAAAAGAAAAAAACCAACCATCAGAAAACAGAAATATATGAAGCCCAACTCTATGGTAAAATATGCAGCAAAGATCATCTCTTTCCACTGGGAATATGTGTAGAAATCGATCTAGTATCTTACATCTTCTCAGTATAGTTTCTTCCTCCAAACGGATCATCTTCCTTTCTACCTCCTATCCACTTATCCCTCTATCAACTCCTGCTCTAGTCTTCTCTGATCTCCATCTATCTCATTAAACGTCTACAACCACATAAAATTAAGTTACATACGTGGTGTTGTTGTCAATTATTTCATTTCATTAATTTTTTTCCATAGCTAGGGTATAATCACTTCCAAGTTATACCTTCAAATTCTCACTGGCTTGCCTAATAATAAGAGATACTCAATGAATACTGGATAGGTCACCTCTTCTGGTTAACAGAAAGCAACTTATATACTTTGGACAGAGGCATTACTAATTTTCGAAGAATCAAACATTTTTAAATACTTTTGATACAGTGATACAAAAAAAATGATGTTAAAAAAATTCCTTGATAGTTCAGGATCTTGCCAGAGTCTCAGCCTTTATCATACATATTAATTATTGAATATTAGAGATGCAGAAATGCCATAAACAGAATTGTTATGGGTAAAAAGCTGTATTACTTCACCTCATTTATTCACATTTTTACAGTGTCTACCCAAGTGGCAGGCACTGTTCTAGGTGCTGAGAACACAGAGTTGATAAGACAAAGTCCTGCCTTTGAAGGACAAGAGTGGGTAAACCTTGTCACTACAGCAATATTAAAAGCTTCATTCTGTCATGCAGGAGGGAAAGATCAAGTTAGCTGGACTTAGGAGAACTTTACATGCCCCATAAAGTATTATACAGTTAGCTGTTGGTTCATTATCTTCTAAAAACAGGTCACTGACTGGTTCTAGAAAATAACAACAAACTGAAACCAGTGAAACAACAATCCAGATCACTCTTCATATTTAGTTCTTTTAGGTAGCTTGCTTTATTTTAAATGTTCAGGTTTTCATTATTTTCCATTATTTCTGCCTTTAAAAACAAAAAAAAATCTTTAAATAGAGTATTTACAGCTGAATTTTGCTGTTGTTTTAATTCAAACTGTTAACCTAATTCAATCTCTGCATTTAAACCATTGAGTGTGATTTGAAAGCCTTCCTTACTTCACACAAGCACTTCTGTTATTTCTAGTATCTGGGCTTTGTGACCAGGGTGTAGGGACAGGACTAGAGATCTTTACATGACCTACTGAAAATTCTAGTCCCACTACGTTTGTTCAAAACTCATTTCTCCCAATTATTTAAATCAAATAGCTAATAAGGTTTATTTATTCATTTAGTATTTAAGTTTTGATCTAAAACTATCAGTATCCTCTTTTGGGTCACCTCACCTACATGACTTCGTAAAAAAGACCTTCCCACCTGACCATAATCTCTTACCTTTTAAACCTCATGTTTAGATTTTCAGAAGCAAATGCTATATACCGGAGCATTATTCAGGTCTCTAAGCAGGTAATAAACATTTCATATTATTCTAAGTAAGCTATAAAGAGAATTAATGACTTATTTCATTCAAACTAGAAAGGTAAATAAGCGGGAAACAACACTCTGGAATAGTTTTTAGGCACTTTGCCTTACAGACAGAAAAGTTTCAAGAAGCAATCTTAGAAATATGTGGGGATGATAACTAATAAACTGAACGTAGTTAAGGCAGACAAATGATCCTAACAAAATTAGTACCATTAGATGGCAGCTTAATATTACATAATTTGAAATAGTGTAACTATGCTTTTATCCTTCCCTTGGGCGAGGACAAGTCAGAGGAAAGCCACAGGCAGAATGTAAAAGCCAATTTGTAAAATGTCCAAAAGGAGAATAAATGAACCCAATTCAAGTCCAGGTATTTGTCTAGTGTAGATATTAATTATTGTGACCAATGAAATGCCAAGATCTTTAAAACAAAGGATTTTCAATCAAACCATATAAATTGTCTGAAGACAAAGGAAACCAAACCTCTAAACATAAATGAAAATTCATCCCAAGTAAGAATTTTGGATCATCCAACTACTAAACAAATAAAATCCACAGACTTCAGAGTATTACATAATATAGAGTAAAAGCATGGAAAACTATTTTCTATGCCAAGAGAAAAAATGAATAAATACAGGGCCAAACTATAAGGTATATGCAAATGACAAGGATGCAACTTACAGGTGAATTTCTGGAGGCTTCTTTCAGTTTCGTCATGGTAGTTTGAAATGTTCCAATGAGATCATGGGACCCATCATTGTCATAATCATAACACTCTACCTAGAAGTAAGTATAATAAAAATATATAAAAAGCAATATAATTTTGTTAAAAAAGTATTGACTGCAATAAATGGGACTTACCAAGAAGTGTACTTTTAATTAAAATTAGTGAAAATGTTTAACATACAGTCCTACTTGGAGAAGTAGGAACTAATTTCCTAGAGGAACAATACTGAAACACTTTCAAACACTCGCTATTCTTGGAATGGGGTTCTAGGACACATCACAGGCAGGTGAAAAACACAAATACTGTTCAAATTCCACATTAAGCAGTTTCCAGTTCCTGTACGTGCCCTTTACGAGTGCTAATAAAATCAAAATGGAATTAGACCTTCTTTCTCATCTGCTTTTTACCTTGTTATCATTTTACAATGGCTAAAAGCCACTATCTATCTGGAGGAAGAAAGGAAGTCAGTATCCTAGGCAGCTAAAAATTGTATAATTAAATTCTAGATGATTAGTAACTACGGAAAACGTATTTCATTAGCTGCAATTTGGTGAGGTTAGGCTTCTATTAGGAGTTAGATATTATGAAGTCAGATGTGCATCATTCTGAGGATCACAACTCTCACAATGAAAAGGAAAATTCCAGGAAAACAGTTTTTAATCCACTGAGGAAGTATCTATACTGGGTCATAATTATTTTATTTCCATGTAAGACAGGAATCTTGGCTATGGCTCTCATTAAAGGCTCGCTCTTTCTTGAAGCAGACAGAAGAGAGCTGAGGGTATTTGATTTCCATGTAGTTTTGCACCAGGTTGACAGATGTAGCCAAAGAGTAAATATTCACAAGAATACCTGAATATTCAATGCAATGAGAAAATAAGGTGGTGTGAACTCTTAGCAAACAGAGGTGTTCAATGTGATCATAAATAACCGATGTTTTTATAGTGCTTTGTAATTTCAAACATTTCTTTCTGCAAATATTTATTACAGGCATTGCACACAATATCTACTGAGGCTTGTCAGGTAGAAGAATTAAATAGTCTTAGAAGAGGACATATCTTGTGTGGTAACCAAAAAAGTAAATCTGTGCCAAGGAAACTTTTGAATCCTTCTAGAGCCTATGATTTAAAATAAAAGCCTGGAACTGAGAAGCAATTTGCATCTACCCTATGCCAATCTTCCATCCTGCTATAATCCTTTACAAAGTTATATTAATCACCAAGCTAAAATGCTCAGGATTTATATATATTCACCTAGCAAAGTGATTTATTTTCTTCTCAGTTCTCTAAGAGGTGAATTGAGTGCTTACCATAACAGGAAGTCTTTCACCCCTTATATTTTCATTATTATTCAGGAAGACTAAAAATCAAACAATCAATAAATAAAACAAACAAGGTCTAGAATTGCAATTTTGAGCAACAGTAAGGGTTTTTATTTGTTCCCAGCACTTCAGTCACTGACCAATTCTGACCTGCTAACTCTTGCCCTACATATCCGATACTCAAATTTTTAAACCAAAAGCCCTTTATCTGACAGAAAAGAAAATTAATGACCTTAGTAATTTTTTCTAGAGGAACTAAAATTAAGATAAAGTCAAAATAATCTTAATATTTTAATAATTTCATTTTTAAGAGTTTTTTTTATTATGGAAAACAGAATGTTACATTTTAGACTTGCACTCAGGAAACTCCAATTTATACCTAAGACAACAAGACCAAGCTCTGATAAGGCCAAGATTTTATTTAAACATAGCTTATGGAGGAGCTAAAACTATTCATGTTTAGACTGTCCGAAACTTCAGGGAGTGTAAAAACATTTTTTAAATGTAATTCCCAATAACTCACTATAATAAATATAAAAGAAAAGTTCACTGTTGCCTCATTAAAGGCAAATGTTTGATGCTAAAGGAAAATGTGACATTTATAATGCTGGCATATGTTCAGATACAGCTTGAGGTAAATGATGTAATGATTTGTGTCATTTAATTTCCCTTCTCAAGAATTTAAAAACTAGTAATATTGGCTGTTTTAAACAACACCATCAGCAGTGTTTGTGAAACTGAAATATATGCATATATACATATGTGCATATGTATACATGTAAAAGAATGCACACATCACACAATACTACATTCACTAAGGCATTCCCCATTTAGGCATGCATGATTATTTTTCTTATTTGCACGATTTTATGAAAATAATAATACATGCTAGAGTGATAACACTGGCACGTTCATACTACAGCAAAGAAACTGATGATTCTGACTACTCTCTGCTCTACAACTCTTTACTACACCTCTAACTAATTTCCAAACACCAGGAGAATCACTGATGTATGACTTTCTGATATTGCAAAGAAACATAGAACTAAAGAAATAAAGACAGTGATGGTGTGGCAAACCAAGTTGTATATAGTCAAAACAAATGGAGAAACTTTTAAGAATTGGAAGACATTCATCAGAGAAAGCTCAGAAAATCAATTTACTTACTATAACAAAATAGCCCTGTAAGCATGCCACTGTGCATAAAAAAAAAAGTTTAAAAAAACATTGTTTCATTGTTAACATATCATTACAATCAGTCAAATAGTTACGGTTTAGGCATCTTTTTTCCCCAACCTTTCTTGCTTCTCAGATCTAATGAAGCTTCAACTTACTATTTTTAATGTGAAAAGCAAAAGTTCTAGATTTAATATAACAGTAAAAAGTAATTTGTAAAGCTACTTTTCTATTATTTACTTTGTACCTAGACATTCACTGCTATTTGAAATATCACACAAATCACACTCATTGATTTTTAAAGTTCTCTGCAAACTGAGGACAAAATTTATGGATCTAAGAAATGAAGTAGTTTTCAATAATAACAGCACCTCTACTGTGTTTAAGACTTTATAAAACTTTTCACTTTCATTAATTTAATCCTTACGTTACTTTGTTATGTAGACATTATTTTCTCTACAATATAAGTAAAGAAGTTAGATAACCTGCCCAAGATCCCTTAGCTGGTTAAGGGCCTAAGTCAAGTCTTGGACTATGGTTTGACTCTAAGTCCTTTGCTTTTTCCAGGCCATCACCTTTCCTGCTTTCACCATACTAATTATCAAAAAAAAAAAAAAAAAAAACAACGAAACAAATAAACAAAAAACTCACCTCAGTTTGCTGACTTCTGAACATAAGAAAGGGGTTCTATCTGGAATCTTATGTAAAGAAGTGACTCTAGTATAAAAGTGTCTTAAAAATAATGTATCTATTTTGATAAACGGCTATAAGTGAAAACATTTAAAAAAAGTCTTAGCTATCTGCTTCTGCTCCCTGTTCCCGCTCTGCTTTCCTCTAAAAACTCTAAAACTAAAGCCATCCAAATGTTTTAATAAATTTTACCTTACTCTGAAAAAATCAGTGACAGAAAATGTCACCACTATTCTGCTCTGTGCTAAGGGCAGGAGGAAGCTTTGGGTTCTCAGTTAAAGTAACATCTGTTTTTATCTGCAAAGGACACACCAAAGACAAAGAGTGTAGTTAAAGGTTCCTATTCACAGAGCAGAGGAATCTTATTAAAAGGAAGACTTAAATTAAATATTTTATTTAAAAAAATAAAAATCACAATGTTTGATTAAGCATTAGGTCAACAGATCACTCAAAATGTCTGCTCCTTCAAACTGACTACTTATCAGAAACATTTCTATTTTATTATTCATAACGTAAATAAAATTCAAACTTATTTCTTTCTTTAAATACTATCTAATGAATTAATTTATAAAAGCAGTGAGTGTGTGTGTATATATATAATATATGTATAATTTCAAATTACCTTAATAGTTTTATCCATATCTCCATAGCACAGGGAGTTAAGAGAGATTTTGAAAGGCCTCCAAACAGGATTCAAGTTGTTTTTAATAACCTATAAAAAAAAGATTTAAAGACAAGTTAGAAAAATATTCCATTCATTAATGCTTTGTTCTTGCCTTTCCATTCATCCTTCACCTCTTCACCCACCCAACTTTGTCAATGAAAACCTAGCTAGGATAATATTATACACCTGTTATATGAAAAATGTGATAGATTGTCTAACTGTGATACATTGTGAGAAAGAAAAAAACTGGGAAATATATCCACCCTTTATAAGGTGCACTTAAAAATTACAGAAGATTATTGGTTTTGTTGGAAACCAGAGTTTTCACAGCAGGACATAAGATTCAAATATGGAATAAGAAAGGTTGAGAAAGAACCTGGCTATGTTGGTTGTGAATTGGAAAAATAGTCTAAATTCATAATTTAAAATTTTAAAAATATGTATATATAATAAACATACATACACAAATAAACATATTTCTCAGTTGTGCCCATTGAAAAGGTCTAAAAGCAATGACATTCCAGTAGAATGAGCACTCATATACCCTACTGTCCAAATACTACTACCCTCTTAAAGGAATAGGGTTCCATAAGAGAAATAGCTCATTCCAGACTTGGGATAGGTTAAGTACATGTTGAATTAAGAACATAATTTCACATAAAATAAGAGACTGCTTAAAGACTAATGGAGTCATGTTAAAAGAACCCAAGAACCATTTGAAGGAGCTCTTCCTGGTCAAATTTGGATTAATATGAGCAGCAAAATTCATGACAGTAATGAATTATAAACACAGCGAATATACTATAACAATCCATGGGTCTATAATGATACTAAAAATAAAAGTGAGAGAGATAAAAGAGTATCTGCAACCCCCAATATAAGTGATTCAGGTATGGATCATCAATGGATGCTAAGACCACTGGGCGAAATGGAGGTTATTCATGCAGTCTCAAAGAATCACACTGCAATCACTTATTAATTACAAAGGGAAAAAAGTGAGACTTTATCATGGCACAGTCTGGTGGTCACCAGCTTAACCTAGTAGCCCAGACTGGAATCATCAGTACTGGGCATCCTGACACATCCTGATGATGGAAGATACACATACTGTGTTCTTGATGGAAATGCTTGATCTGGACCTAATTGTGAGGAAACAAAAGAATCCAGTATGTTGGACATACTGGTCTTGATTACTCAAGAGATTCATAGCCTGAAGGTATAATGGAGGTAGGGAGAAGAGGACAATATTGGGAACATAATAGCCAAATGCAAAACGTGAACCTTGATTGGATCCTGTATTAAACAAAACAAAACAAAACATATATAAAACGTGGGAAAATTGGAGAGATCTGAAGATGAATGATATATTAGATGATGTTACTAAATCAATGTTAATGCTCTCAGTTATGGAGGTGCAGAGAAATGCCCTTGTTCTTGAGAAATACCTACTGTAGCATTTAAAGATGAAAAGCCATGATGTCTGCAGCCTACATTAGGATAGTTTTGCAAAAGGGCATGGATATGTGTGTGAGAGAGAGAGAGAACACACATGTATGCAGTTATGACCATTTGAACAATCTAGGTGAGGGATACACTGGTATACATTTTAGTGTTCTTTATAGGGTTTTAAAAATTAAGCATAGTAGCACCTCCTCATTAAAAGAAAAAAAATGAGCATGCTGACTTTGTGTCTCTGGCAATTATATATGTCTGAACTCAGATTAAGATTTTTATAAATACATAATTTTTTAAAATTCAGATTACTACAATTCCAAAGGAAACCTCAACCCTACTTTTCAAATTCAGATATTCACCTCTGTTCGATGAACCATTAGCCAGTTTCCATCAGACATCTGCTTGTGGAATTCCAGGTATGGATCTGACTTTCCAAATAGATCCTACATTAAAATAAAAAAGCAATTATTCTCCTCCTAAACCATGTGAAACCACACTTTATACATGTTACATGTTAGCAGTACCTGAAGTTTAACTCTATAGTAAAGATATATACAGTACAATACAGCAGTAAATACAAATCCCAACACCTTCCTCACAAACATATGAGCCTGCTCAAGTCTACTAGGAGAACTTTTAAGGCACTTGTGATAAATGCTCATAATCCTGTGTATCACACACTTACATGATGGCTTTAAAATACAGTGATCAATAGGACCTGTTATCAATACAATATGTTTTTAGCTTGTTTTCATTACTAACAGTGTTCATTCATTCACATAGCACTGAGTCGTTTTATATAAATGATCCCATACATTTGTCATACTAACTCCATGAGAGACAGAATGAGAAAATGGATTCAGAGGAGTTAAATGACTTTGCCAAGATCACACAACTAATTAATTGATGGATCTGAGCCTTGAGTTCATATCTTACCCTTCTATGTCCAATACTCCTTTAGCAATCCCACACATTTCTTTACACACACAAGGGAGCACACACAAGTAGATATGTGGAATGCACAACAGAAGTACTTCAAGGGCACAAAGTACATCCCCTATTTCCTCTGTAATTCACCACAGCACAGCACTCCTGTATAATGCTCAAGTACAATGAGTGTTCAAAAATACCCTTATCGCCATCTTACACACACACACACACACACACACACACACACACACACACACACACACACACACACTCTTACACAGGGAGATAAAATTCTGGAAGAATGTACAAATTGTTCCCAGAGGTAAAACTGAGATAGTAAGATTGTGGATGATTTTATTTTTCTCATTTTTATTTATCTTCATTTTGAAATTTCTATACTCCTTAGCGTATATTAATTATTTGTGAAATCGAAAGGACATCTGTTAATCTCACAGTAATATACGCAGATATGTCGCTAAACTGAAGATTTTTTTCAGTCCTGAATTTGCCTCGGTATTAAATTAAGAAGATGATATTACTTCCTTCCTCAGCACAGTCTAATGGTAAGAAAGTAACACATTCGGCACAGTCAAAAATATAAACACAAAGACTAAGCAGAACTTTTAAAATTTAATCGTATCTCTAAGAAGAACCTTAAGTAATGTAATAAGCCTCTCTATGCCCCATTTTATAAAACTAAGAACAGCATTATACATAGAGAAGTTAACTTTCCAAAAACACATTAACATGCCCTGTCTCACTTATCTTAGAAATAATCTTTTGAGAAAGGCAGAATATCATTATTACCATATTGAAGGTCAGAAAACAGACCTTGTTTGAAAGTTCATTAATATAACAGAAGTAGAACTAAAATAAGAATTAAAAGTCCCTGACTCTGGGATAAGTTAAGTCAAAAAGGCAAGGTAGAGGAACGTATGCATAATATATTATGCTACAGTTACTCACGGGCTGAGGCTGGGGAATATAAATACAAATACATACATACACACATGCACACGCATATCTATCTATATAGATATACACATGTATGTCTATTTGTATGTTTATATATACACACAGACATATACACAGAGACATACATATACATATGCACATGTATAGACACACAAAAAAAAACCTTAGTTTTGCTGGAAAATGAAGGATTAAACCATAAAATAGAAATTTTAAAAAAGTATTACATACAGCCAGGAAAGAGAGAAAAATACAGAGTGGACAGGGAAAAAAGCTAAATTTCTTGAACATACCTTGTTTTGATTAATTCTTATTGATGACTAATGCCTACTGATGCCTAGATTTGGCTTTGGAACCATCTTATACATGATTGTAAAACAAAATTAAATCAAAAAAATAAATTGTAAAGCAATCCCTAAATATCAAAAGCAAAATTCAATTATGTGTTAATGTTACAGCATAACCATTCAGAGAAGAATTATTTGAAACACAAGAGTTGAACTGTAGAACTCAAGTGGAATATATAAGCCTAAAGACAAAAAGAAATTCAAAGAAAGCTCAAACTGTTTTCAGTAAAAATATTTTAATTATAACATGTTTATATTCTTAAACTATTAGAAATTATATAGGACAAAACAGATAAGCAATTATGTTAGTATCTTTGGGAATCAACATTTTTGACATAAGTGAAGAGAGTTGTTAATTACAGAATTAAAGAAATACAGCCTTGTAATTCTACATCTAAATTGGAAATCGTTGTACAAATTTATGATTTAGTTTCCCTTAAAAAAGAAAAGACTTTCCTATATCTGTCCACTGAAAAATCCTAGAAACGATGAGTGACAACAATCAATAAATGTTAAGCACTTCTAGTACCACATTGTGGACTCATTGTAGAAAGGCTCCCTTTGATCTGTCAATCTGGAGCAAAAATTAGATAAAATAAGCCTGGAACATTTGTCATGCCACAGAGCAGGAAGCTATCCAGAGACCTCTGGGGTCATGCCAAATGGTCTCATGAACAAACTTAAATAGGTTCCCTCACATAGGCTAAAGTTGGGATACTTTAGGCATCAATAAGAATTAATCAATATAGTTCACAGCAATACTAAAAATTTTTTAAAAAGTCCTCATTGGTAACATATAGAGGAATTTATTATTTTGAAAAATGGTAAATATGATTAAAAAAATCAAACATTTCAACTTGCCTTTTCTGGACAAACTGTATCTCAGAATAAATAAATACCTAATGTGAAGAAGAATATTTCTCTCTGTAGAAGTATTCTCACAAGTAAATGAAGAAGCAATGATAGCATGAGAATATCACTATTTTAAGACCCTTAATAAAATAATATATCTAGGTAGTTGTCATCAATGGTCACTAATACCCCAAAAGACAGAACTTGACAATGTGTGCCTCTTGATGGAATTAATGCCACCACCTATGAAACTCATACCAATTCAAGATGCCACCAGATCATACCTCTAGATTCAATTCCAGCTTACAGAAATCACGAAATAAAGGTGGAGAGATGAACATGTTACATGACACCACAGGGATTTAATTAGCTTATACAGTGTGTGGAAACTTCTATAGGACAAAGGAGTCAGTTTATTGAATAAATTCCAGGGATGGATGGATGGATAGGAGGGAGGGGGAGAGAGAGAGGGAATAAGAGAGGAAGAGAGGGAGGAAGGGAAGAAGTAAAAGGAAGGGGAAAATTTATAGATTAAAAAAATTTAAGAGACACATTAACCAATTGTATTATTTTAAAAGTCCTTAGAGATACACCAAAACATATATGGATGAAATGATGTGACGTCTGGGAGAAGAGAAAGTAGATAGGGGTAGGGATGAGACAAAATTGGTCATGAGTTAAAACTGTTAAAGATAGGTGGTGGGAACATGGGATTTTTTAAAAATACTTTTCTATTTTTGTATATGTTTAAACTTGTCCAAAAAAAAAGATACTGGCTACTAGTCTAAGATATTTGCACACTGAATTGCAAGGTATATGAAAATGATGAAGACTACTGATTGGATTACAGGATTACATACAAAAATCACTCAAAGAATTATTCCAATCCATGCTATAAACTAAACTGTTGTTCTCTTATGTACTGGTACTCATTCTTCAAAAAAAATTGACTTTTGAACGCAAAGAGGAAAATCTAATAAAGTATGGAATTTTCACTTTTTTCCTTAAGTAATCCAAATACACTCTCAAATGCCTCTTACAGTAACATTAATGATTGTATTAATTCTTCTTTTAAGCTATACAAACACTTTGATTACATCTAGAGGAAAGAGGTAAAGAGAAATGGCTTCTGCTTAAACACACACACAAACAGAAAGCAGAATTTGGAAGTAACTAACATTCAAAGTGATGCTTAGATGACAGAGTTCATAATATTAATTCCATTATTATTTTCTCAAAAAGAAATCAATGTGAGGCAAAACATTGATACCCTTATTGAAATCTGCATCACCTACCTACCTTATTATCAAGTTTTCTTGCTTCCATTTCAAACAAGACAACTCTGTTATCCTTTATTTCTTCAGCTGAAATCTATGAGTAGACAAGGTAAGTGAAAGAAAATGTTTTGGGGATTTTGATATACTCAGGAAGTACTGAATTATTCTGTTATCTAATGGTATATAAAGTCTATACTAATATGTGAATTCTAAAAGGTTTAATAACAAAATGGTACCATTAAGAAAGATTTATCACTATTTCTTTTATGCATGTGAAATAAACATTTTCCCAAAATATGCCTAGTCTGCATTATGCAACTTCCTTTTTAATGTTGTTGCCCAAACTGGGTCTTCCCTCTTCCAGTGAAAAATCAAAGCCCTGGAAGATTGCACAACACCAGTGAGAGCTCTCCAAACATTGAGAAGCATGAGTAAATCACACAGTATAAATTCAAATATCGGATCAATATTTTCATCCAAGGTAACTGAAAGACTTATTCTACTTAAAAATAAATTCCAGGCTATCATGACCCCAAAAGCAATAAAGCTAACTACTGATAATGATCTCTGTCCCACACACAGAAGTCAACACCCTCAAAAGACTGAACATTCTTATGCCTCAGGAATCTAAACTAGGGCAAAACAGCTGCTCAGAGAAATGTGTTTGATAATCGTAATAATCTTCAAACACGGTTTTCTCAGACAACCAGCCTTCTCAGGCAGAGCTAAAGTAAAACAACTGTCTCTTCAGGCAGTGATTACCTGGACAGAAACTCTAGAAGATAAAATATGTAAAAGCATGGCATTATATAATTTGAAATCTGAAACAAGATAATGCATATATTCATTTGCCCAGGTCCAGTAATCAGCAATGGAAAATTTGGACAGCAAAGTGCAAGCACAAAAGAAACATGGTTAAGAGTTAAGAGGTTCAATGGCCATGTCATAATACGAGATCATTCTGGAATCAAAACCATTACGGAAAGTCTCTGCCATGTTTGCTTTGTTGAGAGCCAAATTGATCCATTCAGATTATTAAGTAATTTCTTTCTCACTTGGAAATTTACCCTTCCATCGGGAAAAGGAAAGAGTTACCAAGATGTGCCTGACTCTATAGGCAACTTAAAAAACTCAAAGAAGGGATTCCCACACTGCATTTTTCTTTCTTTTTGGCACAACACAGTTTCCAGTTGTGATCACTTTAAGGCAAGGCAACATTCGGGTTCAAATGATAAAGCATGGCTGTGGAATATTTGTCTGATATATACAGTTTTAGCATGTCTTATTATGCTAAATCTTCGGAGGAAAAAGACAAATGTCTTATCATTACCGTAATGCTTCCTTTCCCTGCAGGTCTGCCATTTTTAAGCACCAGTGGTCGAGTTAGTTTCTTACTGGAAACAATCTGTTAAAATTGGAAAGTGATAGAAAAAGCTATTTCACTTCAACTTGTGAATGTTTAGACTGAATGGTTTCAAAAAGGGTTGAGTATAAAGTTCACTTAAAGTCATTAGAAATGGAAACATTAAATCCATTCTTTAAAGACTTAGAGATTATAAAAAGCATCTACACCCACTGCAAAAGATTTTCAAGGAGCCAATCCTGATAGATAAAATCTCCCCACCCACTAGTTTCTTTATCAACTACTTCAAAGTTAAATCCTTCCTTGTAATGAAAAAAGAGGGCCAGATTCTCATCATATATACAAATCACTGAGCTGAAATGAAACCCCTGTAGGTAAAAGGTGGGTCTTTTAATACTCAATAAATGGGATTCAATTTTTCAGCTGACACGTAACTTCAGTATACAATCCCCACAAGATATCATTTTGATTAAAATAATATAGTAGACCTAGGTACTCTCAAATAGATATATTTCTCAAATTTATTATAATATTAGATACACTGTGATTTTTTTCCAAACAATAAATACTTCTTTAATTTTCTCTTTTATACTATTTATCAAAGTTTGAGAAAACTGATCAGCTCCATGTTGTCCTTGATACACAGGAAATACCATGATCTCCAAAAAATTCAACACTAAAAAATAAACTCATAAAAGACAAATCTTAGAAATAGATGTCACCCACTGATAAAAAATGACTCCTCCCTCCTGAAGCCTTCACCATTCTATCATAAATGGTCATGATCTCTCCTTACACGTCAAACTGAGCTAGAAGCACAACGGTGAGCCCACAGACGCAGCCCTGCTCTGACCCAACCTGTCATATCCTAGAAAGACAGACAATTAAGCAACTACAATAAAATATGGTGAGTGTTAAGGTAGAAGCGGTAGAGAGGACCAAGCGAGCACATGGCACATGGAGGTGATCCAAACTACTCTAGGGCGTCAGAGAAGGCTTGCTAGGGGGAGTAAGGTCCATACCTAAGGTTAGGAGGAGCAAGCCAGGTAAAGGGATGGTGCTGGGGCTGGGGGGGCGCTGCGGGGGGCGTCAAGGGGCACCAGTCATGCTAGTTAGAACATCGGAGAAGCTGCTGTTACTTTGACAGCATTTATGACTTAAACATAAGAACAATACTGTACTGAAATCTGTAAACAGCAGACAAGCAGTTAGAGCAATGGTATTATTTATTGAAATGTTGAATGAAACAGCCATACACACATGGTCCCTACCCTCACGAAAAATAAGATAAATTCTATAATGTTCAAGCCAAATATACTAATATATGAACTCGGTCTTTAAAGTGATTACAGTGTTTTTCAACTTTAGCAATTAAACTAATGAGCACTTATCAGAAACACCCAATTCTTTGATTCAAATTTAGACAAAACATTTATACTATATATACTCACTTGTCCAAGGGTACATTCACATTCTCCTAAGAAGTCATCATCACTCAGCTCAATAGTTTCGTTGTCAATGTCATAAATCCCAAATTTCAATTTCTGAACCACTTCAAAGTAGTAATCAATAATAAATGTCTTGGAAAATCTGGGATTCAAGCAATTCTTAATCCTTTCTGTGCGCTCAACCTATATTCACTCCCACAAAATAAAAAAGTTTCTTCAGATCAAAGGTGCATTTGTTTAATATCTTTACATACTACATGTAACTAAATACAGGCATGGTAGCTAAAGGAAGTGTCTATATGTGTATGAAAAATTTCACAATCAAGGACAAACTTGCCCAAAACACTGCATTAACAGATGAGATGGTTTTATTATTTTTAACGTTTTTAATAAACTCTTCATATTATCAAAAGAGCAATACAGATTGCTTTTCACCTATAAGTATTTAACATTACCTCATACCACTGTTGACCACTCGTATTCAAAAATAACACACATAAAGGGTCTGACTTTGACCCTACATCTTTATCCAAAAGATTGTCACAGGAAATATTCAGCTCCACCTTTGTGACACACTGGGCAGCCATCTCTTGAGCTGTGAGAAAAACAAAGAAAAGAGAAAGCCAGTGAAATGGTGCCTTTAAGAAGCACATGCATTCCTTGAGAATTCCCTGACAGTCCAGTGGTTAGGACTCGGCACTTTCACTGCCAGGGCCTGGGGTCGGTCCCTGGTCAGGGAACTAAGATCCTGCAAGCTGCGCGGCATGGCCAAAAAAAAAAAAAAAAAGAGGCACATGCATTCCTAATGAAATATCTGAATTCTTAAGACAAATTGTCAGAATAGGATAACAGAGTGAACTTGCTAGAATAAGACTTTGTTATATGTGCTTCCAGGCAATTCAGATGTCTTATTAGCCCATGCCAGTGATATTACTTCAGTCAGATTCTCTTGCTGGGATAAAACTCATTTACTGTGTGACAATAAAATGAAGCTTTGAAGATGGCAAAAAAGACATATTAATCTTTTCATCACTACCAATTTTACCATTCAGAAAAAGTCCAAGTATAATCTTGATCCTTCTTTTAAACATAGCCTTCTGCTACAAAACAAAACAGATTAAACCTCAACCTTAATTTATCTTTGTTTATCTGACAAGATACTGAGGAAGATATTTGCCATTTTCAAGGAAATTTTGGCTAAGACCCAAGCCTGGGGAATAAAAGACCCCAAACACCCCTCCTCTCCTCACCCCATCCCCGCACATTTTACAGCAGTGGTTGCCAAGCTTTGCTGCTTTTGGAATCACCTGGGGAGCTTTCAAAGCCACTGATGTTGGTGTCCCACACAAAGAGATGTAATCTAATTGGTTTAGGGCGCAACCTGGGCATCGGCTCCTTGGATGATTTCCATGTGCAGGCAAGGTTGACAAACCCACCATTCTACAGAGAGCATCCAGCAAATAGGCATGGCTCATCTTTCATCAAGACTTGCTAAGAAACATCAGAGTTAGCCTAACTTTCACCCAGCCCTCCTTGCCCCAACCTCCAATCATTATATGAAGAGGACTGGGGAGAGGGTAGATTAGCTGGGGGCTGGCCCTGAGAGATGATGCAGTGTTGAGGGTGAGCTACTTTCCTTCCTGAACCCAGGGAAAGAAAGGGCCTGCAGATGTCACCAAGAAGAGGAAGCAGGCATTACATGCCCCAGCTGGAAGTCCACTTAGCCAGCTGTCTAAAGCAAAGTGGAGGTTGCAGGTTCTGGAGGCAGAAAGGTATCTCCTCCCCTAGAGCTGCTGGTAACATCCTTAGAATGTGGAGTAGCTAGTGCCCTTGTCTTCCACTCTGAGATTTAGCTGACATTCTGGGACTACAGGAACAAATCTACTCATCATCTTGTTAGATTCAAACAGTATTTCTGTGCTATACAAAATGTGTGATCAGTTCTGAAATAATAAGGATCACTATTAGAAGAGCTCTTTGGCAGTGTCAAAAAACAACTCATATCTTATAGAAACTAAATACTCTGTTAGACTCTAAAAACAGCAGCAATCCTCAATGTGTGTCAAAAAAATGCAATACTAGCATTTAAGATTCCTAAATTAAAACAGAATAATAAGGTAGGTTTTGTAGTCTTAGTAGCTAAAAATTCCTTTTAAAAGCCATGATATATGTATGTCCCTTCACCTGAGAAGAGAATTATTCCCTAATAAGCAACAAACTTCACAAATTCCCAATTTGCTTCCTAAATTCCCTACGTAGGGATGTTGTAGTAAGACAAACTACTATGGCCTTTTACTATGAAGTCAGATTTTTTTTTTTTTGGCCACTTTACATGCATCAAAATTATTAAGTGGCAAAATACACAGTACTGACAACCTGTACGAAAGATACTAAGGTCAAGGAGAAATCAATAAAGCAGACAGAGGAGAATTAACAGTATTAAGAGTGCAGGTGAGACTGACACTGCCTGGGCTTTGAAATCTCATTTAAACAGGTGAAGAGGGAAACAGCACAGGGACAGGAAAGAACAAGACAAGAGAAGCGAGCATCTGTGTCAGGGAAAGCCAAGCAAGACAGAAAGCGGGGCAAGTTTAGAGTGTCCTGAGAGCCAGGTTGGAGGACTCAGTAGGTGCGTAATAAGGCACTACTGCAAGTTCTCAAACCGGGGATAACAGGATGAAATGGTTTATTTTAAAATAAAATAAAAGTAAATAAAATAAATTCGACAGACAAATGTATAAAGAAGATGTGGTACATATATACAATGGAATATTACTCAGCCATAAAAAGGCACGAAATTGGGTCATTTGTAGAGACTTGGATGAATCTAGAGACTGTCATACAGAGTGAAGTAAGTCAGAAAGAGAAAAACAAATATCGTATATTAACACATATATGTGGAACCTAGAAAAATGGTACAGATGAACTGGTTTGCAGAGCAGAAATGGAGACACAGATGTAGAGAACAAACATATGGACACCAATGGGGGAAAGCGGCCGGGGGCGGTGTGTGTGTGATGAATTGGGAGATTGGGATTGACATGTATACACTGATGCGTATAAAATGGATAACTAATAAGAACCTGCTATATAAAAAAATAAATAAAATTCAAAAAAAATGAAAATAAAATAAAATGTCACTTGTGTCAAACCTCTTCTAATTTTATCTTGGAATTTAGAACACTCCAACATATGAAGAAAGTCTCTTCATCCAGTAATACGCAAAATACAGAATTTACCAAAATTAGCATGTCTTCACACCAATTTAATTCAGAAGATTAGTTATTTATTTTCTGAAATATATACAATACTAAAGGCATTTGCAATAATAGTGTGAATACAATCACCATTCCTTCTCACTTTGATTTATGAAAAAAGAAAAAGTGCTAAAAACATAATAAGAGGCAAGAAGAAACTAGTAGGAAAGGGGAGATAGCTCAAAACTCAAAAGCACAGAGACAATGGTCCAGGGACTTTGAAGCTATGCCCATCCATGAAGTCTCTGGCATATTGACACTGGGGCCTAATTCTCCTCTTCTCTGCCTTTGACTAGTACCTCTTCCCCTCCCATCCAAGAAACTGTGAGCATCCCTTTAGGCTCTGTCACCTCCTGACCTTTGGCTACCTTTACTTCTTTGACCTGACCCCTCTCAAGGCTTCAGCCATCCACTTAGCATAAGGTACTCCCAAACCTGTATCCTTCACCCCTGTCCCTATGCACAATTACTTTTACCCTATTTTACATCTACTGTTTTCAGCCCTGAAGCATCCTCCCTTGATTGGCCCCTTCCCCTTCACTGCCTCATTTCATAGGCTCTGGAATCAGACTGCTGAGTTCTCATCTGGATCCCACCACTGGCTTAACGTGTGACCTTAGGCAAGAGCCTTAACCTCTCCGTTTCCTCATCTACAAAATGAAAATAATAACTGTTCATAGGTTTATTGTAAGGACAAAATTAATACATTTAAACAGTGCCTAGAACATGGTAAAAGTTGTTTTATCATTATTATTATTATTATTTTTATTTTAAGACTACCTGCCTCCAGGGTCTGATCCTCTCCTATCTATCCCATGTTTCATATTTTTTATTATTCCATTCCATGTTTCCCAATTATTCCAACCCGCACCAAGTCCCTTGTTTGAATTACTGCTGCATTAATGGTAACAGATTACTACAGTACAGAACAATATCAAATTTGGAGCAATACATACCTGGGTAGAATCCTGCATCTGGTGCTAGCTCTGTGACCTCATGTGACCTCGTATAGGTTACTTTCATAACCTAGATTTCCTCATCAGTAAAAATAAAGACACTGCAAGCAAACTCGCAAATCTGACATGTGCCAGGAATCTTGCTTTTCATATTTAACACAGAATCTATGGAATAAATGTTAATTGTGTACTTTTTTTCTTTTGCATAAGGTAGTTTAGAGTCGCATAAGGTAGTTTAGAGTCTCATAAGCTGCATGGACAATGCAGTACCTTGCAGAGGGACTTAGAATGAGCAAGGACCTCTAAGCCTCCCACAAAACAACTTGTAAAGAATTCTCTACTAGCAGCCAGAAAGCCCTCAAATTTCCAAGAATGGGGAACAGAGAATGAAGATAATACCTATGTGTAATGTCAGTCTCATAGCAAAGAGACACAACACATCAGAAGAGCATTATTTTTTTTCCTTAAACATGCTCATACAAGAGCTACAAAAATAATGTGCCAGGCACACCTGATTATTTAATAAATTGCTGACAGTTACATTACTGCATTGTAGCCGGGACACAAATTTCCTCTGTTAGCAGCAATCCCCGCCCCGAAAATGACTCTTAAGGCAGCATTGTTTTTATCTAGAAACCCATTATGGCTGGATGGCAAATGAAAGAAATTACATAAACACTTGGGTCTGAAATGTTCTTAACAGCAACATTTATGAAGATTTTCTTTTCATTTCTTTTCTAAGTAATTATCCAACACAGGATAATTTTTATTATATTAAAATATCCAGTTTTTAAAAGAGCAATAGGTATTTTTTTTATGATGGAAGAAAACAAAACAAATGTTTTATACCCTTTAGTATGGAAAATAGGAGATTTTGCTGGGATGAGTGGCCAGGCAGAGGAATGCATGTGCAACTAAAGAGCAATTCTATGTATTTCACGCCTCAAAGAGCAGGATGATGGAGACAAAAGACAGAAATAGCCTCTAGGATTAGACAACAGCTTCTCTACTGTATAGATGACTTACTGGAGAATTGTTTGGTTTCTAAATGCAATTAACCCCTAGAAAGCATATGAACCATTCTCCCAGTCACCCTAACTTTCCTGAATCAACATAACACAGATAATTCAAAGGAATTAAAAATTAAGACCTAATATCTGAAGTAGGACCTGATGTGTGAAATTTAAGGCATATGGTTATTCTCATGCCCTAGCTGAAAATCCTCAAGTCCTGTCTGCTTCCTCTTTTCCCATCTTCCCTTAGACTCACTCCTTAGATCTCTTCAGTAAAGGAGATTCTGCCTACTGTAACCCCAAATCTCTCCAATGTGGAGGTGCAGAACCTTCCCTATACCCACAGTCACAACTATGTCATGTCTTCTGTAGCTCTCACCTGCCTACTGTAATAGTCTTCCAACTGGTTTTCCCACTGTCATTTTCTTTCAATTCACATTATGATTTTATCACTTCTGATTTTTTAAAAAAATCATTACTGGCTGCCCAGGGTGTACCCTAGTCCAATCAGCTACACCTAGAATTTATGGCTCTGTCTACATCTGCCCCAGCCTACCCAAGCAGCTACCTCTGATAATGACAGGTTTGTAGCATGCTCAGCATATATGACACACTACGAATTGTAGCAATTATTATTTTATTAATTGACTGTCTCAGCATTGATGGCCTATTATTAAATAGTAAGACACAAAGCACTTTTTTCATCCTTGTTTATAAAAATCTTCTTGAAATAATAATAAAAGAACCTCTGGGATTTACACAAAATGAATTTGCCAAAGTAGTCAGCCTTGACTATACATAAGTGTAATTTTCCTAAATTCTCTCAGTAGAGTTTATTTATCTGAGCTACTTCATAGTTGCTGCATGGGGACCAGTGACCAGTGACAATGACTCATTATTTGCCCTAAAACAATTGGGAGGGAAAAGTCGGTGCCCATCCACCAATGCCTTTAGTAAACATCAGTTTTTAGCTACAAAATGAGAAATTTGGCAATATTAAAATGTGCTCAAAGGTTTCTTCTGGTTCTAATACCATGACTAATTGCTATCCATAGTGTGTCCTGCATGACCTCCACTGAAAGCGAGCTGGGGTCACCCTGGGGCAGCTGGAATGCGGCCCAACAACATCAGCAGTACATGCCTACAGTGTTTCTCAAATTGTGTGGCTCACAACAGTAATAGGTATCCCCCTCCTAAAAAAAGTGGGAAAAGGGTAATATGTCAGTAAATCCAAGAGCTGCTACACTACTTGTAGGTCCCAAGTCAAACCAACAGGTGTATATATTAAGAGGTTGCTGTATACCCATTACTATGCTAAGGATGGGGGTGAGGGGCATGATACAATAGAAGACCTTAGTGCTCATTGTAAGTGTATCAGGTGATCCAATCACTCAACACTGAATATCTTCTATGCGTCATAAATACAGAGGGTGGAGGGAAGCAAAAAAAAAAAAAGGCGAAATAAATACCTAGCTATCTCCGTATACAAAGAAGTATAAAACTGTGTGGTGCAGACAGAGAGCAACAAAAGGCCTCAGAGGTTTTTAATCCTCAGAAACCAAGGATTAAAACTATATTCCATTACAAATGAATTTGCATTCATATTGTCACTTGCTACTGGATTTCTTTTCCCCTTAAACTTAAGGGTAGAGAGTGTGGGAACAGAGAAAAGGAGGAAAGAGGGAAAGGAAAGATAGTTAATTCCATACATCTGGATAATTTGGGGGTTTGCTTTTTGCAATTTTCAAAGTGCTTCCAAATAATATATTATATTCTGTGCTTTACCAAAAAACCCTAGAGAATTGGCCAGGCTAAGGAGTACTACTATATGGTAAGAGGTCAATACATCATAGCTATAACTATAATACTAAGCATGCAAATATCTGGATTGCCCCAAAATATGTTCATAATTTTCAGCATATTGTTAGTTTTCAAAACAATGCATAGTGTCTATTAAAAAAATGAATCTCTCCAAAAAGGTTAAATTAGTTACCCAACATAAACAAGCTAATAAGCGGCAAGGCCAGGGCAAGAACCCAGGTTTTTTTCCCCTCATGCCGGAATGCCCTGAGGGCACTAAAGCCTCTAATTAACCATTACTTAATATAACAGCAATATTCTCTAATTTCCTTATGACTTTTTGTTAGTATATCAAATGTAATATTCAGCCTGATACAACTTAATGAATAGGATCTTAAAAATTACAAGATTAATATTTATACCATAACTATCACTATATTTCTTAAACAAATGTAACCAGAATAAGAGCTGAATGGTTTATATTTACATCATAGCAGTTCCTCTTCAAGAGAGCCCATTAGATTGTAAATTACTTAAGGCTAAGAAAGTATTTGCTCTGTGCTAGAGAGTCTCCACACACACAGATCTACATGGGGGTCACTGGATCTCAGCGTTCTCTGAGCGCAGCACTGCTGGACCATCTTAAGGGAGCAAAACTAATTCTCAGGAATACACCACACTTAATACCCAAGACTCTGATACTGAAAAACTTACAATAAAGAAAATTACACTACGTTTGACCAGTATTCAGAAGACAGTGATGCCCACATTGTTACTTAATCCCTACCATGGGATACTAGAGATGGGGATAGGGAATTAGGTCAAGTACAGAAGCACAAAAAAAAGAGAAAAGGGCATGCTTTCTTTTCAATGTGCAAAAGGGACCACAAGAGGTCACTGGCTCAGGAGTCAGAAAAACTGGACTGCAGTTCTGTGTCAGTCACACCATAGGTGGGTAAGTGCTGCAGCTTCTCTAGGCCTCGGGGTTTTTCAATCGTTAAATCTAAGAGTGAGTCAATCACTTTAACCTGTAAGGCTGCTTCCAGTTAGTGTTCTATGACCCTAATTTAATTACAGTGAACATGACACTTGTTTAGGAACTGGTAGTAAAGGAGTAGGAAAAAAAATTTTTTAAAGGGGGGAATAGAAAGTTTATAATAACCAAGAAGAGAAATAAAAGGAAAAGGATAAAGTTTTCCAAACTCAGCCTCTATCTCCCACTATTGAAAAAGTTGTATCTGAAAAAAATATTTATTCAGTTACTCTCCCACTGAAGGAGGTCCCTTTGCTTGAAATTGTTATTCAATCCCCCAACCCAAGATGACTGGAAAAAATAATGCATATCAACAAACAAAACAGAGGGTCCAGTCTATTAGGTACACGCAGCATAGTAAGGAAGTAAATTTTACTACCATCCACGGAATTTCACATTATTAAACTCTCAGTTCATATCATGGCAGCAAAGGGAATCAGCTTTTGGCCACCATGTGTTTTTTTAATGAATTTCCAGATTCTTCAATTATACTGAACAAAATCTAAATAGATCTATTGCTGATACCTGAACATGCAGAACTGGAGACAGCAGGAGTTAATATGAAAGTGTTGACACTTGATCACTCTTTTCTTTCCTTGAACACAAGGAGTAAGTGCAGTTCTACCCTGTCCTCATTGCTACAAAGCGAGCAATCAACTAAGGCCCCTTCCTTGATTTCTCTATGAAACCTCACCAGTTCTATGATTCAGAGCAGGCTACAGAATTTACTTAACATGTGTTTCAGGTTATACTGCGTTACTAATCCTTTGGCTGCTGTATATACATTTTAGAAATGTAACTGATTATATTTTCAAGTGTATCAAATGAACAGCTCATCATAGGTGCAGTAAGTGATGTGTTAATAAAAGTCAGAAGCAGTGACAACATCTCAGTATTGCCTCACCTTATGAAACATGCATCTTGGCAAAGTTAGCTACACAGTACATACCTTACCTACTTAAGTGAATCATCTTTTACCAAAAACTGCCTTGATAAAAATCAGAGCTGCATCCCCTAGGAGAAAATTCCAGGATGCTCAATTGAAAATTGTGTTAAGTTACAATAAAGACTCAGTAAAGCTGCTGGCCAGCTGTGCAGCAGGCAGTTAGACATTACATTAAGGCACAGCAACCTGCTGAGATTGAATTCCCTTGGGGTTCTCATTCCCCTTAGGGCATTTTAAGAACTTCCCACCTTCTGCAATCTCCCAGATGTTGGACCAGAAATCAGAACGTCTCACCTACCCTTATTATCCAACTATGCCCAACTCTGAAAGAATGCTTTCTAAAACTTGGCTCCCTTCCTCCTCTTCTCAGTTGGGTACATGTACTATCTAATTTGGCAAGACAGGCATTTCACATTTTAACACTACATGCTCCTCTCTAGTTCATGGTGAACAATGACATGAAAATTCTTTCCACTTAAAACTGCAACAATTACAGAGTTTAAAAGCTTGGTTTGTCCTCAAGGTTTAAAAGTTTGTATGTTGAGAAAGAACTGTTGGGATGTTTATACATTTCCTGATTTCAAGAATATTTATTTTACGATTGCTTAGCGTACACATTCCAGCTGTTTTTAACTTTCTGGCAAATCGCTTTATATTTCCCAATCATGAAGAGTTTAATAGTACTATTCATTCACTCAACACTCATTCAACAAATACTTACAGAATGCCTGTGTGTCAGACACTGTTCTAAGGGATTAGGAGTCAACAATGAACAAAACAGACAAATATCCCTGCCCTCATGTGGTTACACTGTAGGGAGATATATAGTATGATAGGTATGGTAAGGGCTAAAGAGAAAAACAAAGCACAGAAGGGGAGCAAGAAGTATTGAAGGTGGAGTGTCATTTTAGTATTTTATCAACTTGTTTTGACAACACCACTGAAAAATACTTTTTTTAATTTTCCCTTCTTTTTAAAAAATTCTGACCCCTAAGCAGATTGTACATTGGTTTTTCCATTAAATGTTTCTAGGGAAGACAAAAGCTTAAAGTTGGGGTGTGGATAAGTTAGATTGTGTCTAACAAGCGGTGCATTATGAAGCCATGCGATAAAGGCCCTGCTGGTGAAATGACCTGTTGGAAAGTTGGAGGTTTGGGTGAGCTTCCTGCATGGATTGCTCAAGGGGTGTTCTTCCCGTGGACCGGGAACGCAGAATCTCTAAAGAAACCCTATGCTCTTAAGATGTAATTACATATTTGCTTTCAGTTGAAATAACTGAAAATATTAAATCTAACAGTAGTTGTTTGTCTAATATAGAGAGTGTCATATGTATTTAAGTTGTGTATTTTTATAAAGTAAGCCAAATACCAAGAAAAGGGGGAGAGGGAGCAGACAAATTTCTCCTTACAGTTGCAGATATCTATTTTAACATCTACTATCACCTTAGGGTCTAGAGGCATGGTAAACTAAATGCTCAGAGTATTGAAGTAGCCTGATGACAATGCATATTGCAACCACACTGCTGCTTTGGTAATTTTCACAGGAACTAGACATAATACATCCACTTGGTAAGAGGACATTTCAAAATTATTTGCCAAGATTAATACGTAGTATGTCACATTTTTCATGGAGAAACAGTGTTAGTATGCTATCCATCTAATTTATATTGGTAAATTTGACTATTACATTGACTATTTTAATGTCTTTTTTAAAATTATGATTGCATACTCATAAGCTGTTATATATTAAAAGAATAAACAGTCTCTCCAAAAGAATCCCAATACCCTTCCCCCACAGCTTCCTCAAATACATTTAAACCAGCATAACTGGCTTAAATGTAGTTATCATAATCTTATCAAAAAGTAGAGTGGTGATCATTCTGTAAAGTATAAAAATATCAAATCACTGTTGCACCTAGAACTAACATAGTATTGTAGTACTTCAGTTTAGTAGCACTTCATCATATTGTAATACTTCAATTGAATAAATAAATAAAAACATATACATCATGTCTGCCTTCGATCATCATATTAGAAACTTAAATAATGTAGTCAGATAAAATCTATGATACTTTACTTTTAGGTGCTAATTTAAACCTCCTTCTAGCCAGTCTTTTAGTAAATCTTCTACCAAGTATTCTACCTAATTGTTTGGACTTTAACCTGATCAGCAATCCTTATAAGGTAAGTAAGAACATGAAGGGAAAATATTGGTGGGAAGGAAGCTGGCCTGTAGGTAATAATGGGTACATTAAAGGAATGGCCAAGTTTGGACTTGTTGAGTGCCACCAATGAAAGTAGTATTTATCCTTGCTAAAAGATCCACCTAAAAGATCATGATTTTGATGAGCAGTGGTGGCTAGTCACAAATCCTTGAAGGTCAAATGTTATTTAATCATATTTCACATCCTACATTAACTCTTTTGGTTTTGCTGACAGGCATACCCTCTAGCATAATAAATCACTGGCTAAAGAAAGTTTTGAAAAAGAAAGAGAAAAGAAAACTAATAGTAGGAAAAAAGCACAGCAATCGCCAAGAAAGAGGGCAAGGAACACTATGTCTAAAGCTATACCAAAAATTGACAGGAGTTAGGGTACAGTATGAATTGGGTATCTGAACCCAGGCTACAAAGGAAATATTCAGGGCAAGAGTGATACCACTGTAAAGAGTATATAAAAATATGTAATACTTAGGTTGCCTTAAATTTATGTGGAAATGAAGACCATTGTCTATAAAGTGTTCACAGCTATAGGTAAAATTAGGAGAGGCGTTCAGTCATGAAGCAGCCCTTAAAAGGCAAAAAAACATTTTGTTTTCCCCGTCCTGAAATCTCCTGTCCTTCTCCTTTCTTAGGGGCTCAATCTGAGAGAAGAAATCCTGAAAGAGAACTGCACACTTGACTGTGGGGTTATGCCAGGCACTGTGCTGAATGCTGTGCAGTGCTGAAATGCGGCTCCCCCTCAGAGGCAGAGAGCCTCAGCATGGTCCAGTCCCAGACACCTACCTCTCAGAATGTTTTCAGCCCAGAGTGGGATGCATTTCTCCAATTCATCAGCTAAAAGGAACTGCCTTTTTAAAAATTCTCACAAAGGCAAAAGAGTGGCCCTGGGTACCATAGATTAATCTATTGATGTGCCTATAATTGCCATCATACATGTCATCTGTTCTCAGTTCTCCATTCTTTTCTTATCCTTTTCTGCCTCCCTCTACCTATGCTCTAGGCCCACACAAATTGTGTTTGGCTCTAGCTGGCAGCACTCAGAGCTGGAGTTTGCTGTCCTCAATTAATGACAACAGCAGGATATATGTAGCTATATATAGCTTACCACTATGTGCCTGACACTTTGCTAAGTGTAGTCCAAAAATGATCTTATTTAATCTTTATAACAACCCTATGACATAGGAGGTATTTTATCTCCATTTCACAAATGCAGAAACAGGCCCTAAAAGATTAAGTAACCTGCCAAAGGTCATACAGCTAACAAATCTCAAAGTATAGATCTCATACCTAGGTATCCATCTCATCCCAAAGACTAATAATGTTCTTTACATTAAGCCATAAAGCCTGTGCTCAGAAATCATACAGATCTGAATTTCAACTCTAATGCTATCACTTACCATTTGTGCAGTTTGGTAAATTATTCACTCTGAGTTTCCTCGAGTATGAAATGGAATAGCAATACCACTTAAGTTGGCGGTTGTGAGCACTAAATGAGCTAACATATATAAAAGTTGTCGGGCAGTGCTTGTGGGATACTGTAATCAATACTCACTGCGTTCAACCCCGCCCTTCCTTCTATTTGATTATCAGTTATAGAGGCAGCCACGAAAAGATAACACCAAGGATAAGCAAAAATTGTGGATCATCATCAAGCACAACGTCAGTGGTAGGCTTGCTCGGTCTCCCAGAGGTTCCGGCACTGCGAAACTAATGTAACCGCACTTCCTCCACGCCCCTGGTTGCAGTGAGCCCCAAACAAGAAATTCGAAGCTGGAGCCTGAACTGGAGCCGCTAGGTTACGCCATCTCGCAACCCCCTGCTTTACACCAAAATCAAGAATCACCTTTGCCCACCCCACCTACCTAGCAGCTTCCCCTGGAACCATCGCCTACTCTGAGGCCCACCCCATTCCTCTGGGTATTCGCTAACTGCAGAGCGGGGCGCGTGACCCAGTACCTCTCCCGGCTGGGAGCTGCGGCAATTTCTGGGAGTGTCACCCTTCCCTGGGCCGCAAGCCTGACTCCCCGCCTAGAGGATCCCGGGCACCGCCCGCCCAGGTGCACGAGCACCAGGTCCAAGAGGCGCCTCGCGGCCCGGAGCTGAGCCCGGAACTCTGGCTACGCCGGGAGGCGCGGGGCAACCCTGGGTCTCGGCAGGCCGCCGACCTCGCGTCCAGCGGATCCTGAGGCCCCGCGCGCCCCAGCCTATCCCTGGCCGCGCGTAGCCCAGGATGCACTTCCAGCGCGAGGGCAGGGCGGGCCGAGTCGCGCGGAGCCTGCGGGCCCGATTCTCCCGACCCGGACTCTTCTCGGGGCGGGTGCCCCACCACCCCGGGCCCGAAACAGAAAGAAGTCCGCACTCACATCTCCGTCTAAGGTGTAGAAGTCGCTCCAAGGTAGAGACCAGGCCGGCACACGCCGCGGAACCCCCCGGCCGCCTGGGATTCACGGAAACCTGGGGCGGATCCGGCTGAGGGGCGGGGCGGGGCAGGGCTGAGGCCGGCTCCGCCCACCCTGGCCGCTGCCTGCCCAGAGCTCGTAGGCACTGATCTGTTCCTGTAGGTTGATGCTTCAGGGCTACGTAGATCGCTTGCTTACCGAAAACTCCAAATTGACTTCAGGCGTTTAAGTAAGTTATTTGGTGCACCAAAATAAATTCCTGAAAATAAAAGAAGTTATATTTGAGAAAATTTATACCACAAGCAGAACCAGGAAAGAATCAGCTTCAGCATGAAAGTAGTGAAATGCTAACTACTAACCATTCTTATTTAGAGCGCTTTCAATGTGCAACTATCGGAGTCATTTGATATTCTTCATTTAATTTAATCCTCACAATTTTGTAACGGATTAGTGCCATTATCCCCACTTCGCAAGTGAGAAAAATACGACTGAGTAACTGGAGATTTGATAGCTAAGTAATCGGCCTACTTGCCCAAAGTCACAGATTCAGAGTAACCTCTAAGCGCTCCACTTGACTGCCACTTGATTCTGCTTGCAATTAAACTACTACGGAAAATATTGTTCCATCTGACTGCTTGAAGTTTGAATTTTTGTCCAAAAAAACAGGGACAAAATCAATAGGCAAACACATGGGAAAAAATATTTGCCACAAACCTGACATTCAAAAAAAAGCGTTAGTATCTTAAGTATAACTGCCTTTAAAAATAGAAAAATGGGCAAAAGATAACTTTTTTAATTACAGAAGAAATGGAAAAATGAACCAAAGAAGAAATATAGACTTTTCTAAGCCAAACTTTTCTTTTAATCCAAAAAAATGCAAAGTAAACACTTTTAAATAATTGTATCAGTGCAAGTGAAGATTCATTCCTTTATTCAACACCTTCTGGGTGCCTGTTATGTGCCAAACATTGTTCTATAGAGACTTGTGATAAAATAGTGACAGACAGAAGCTTCTACCCTAGAGGGAGAACAAATAATAAGTTATTAAAAAGAAGCAAAATGATTTCAGATAGCCATAAGTACTGTGAAAAGAAAATCAAAATGGAGTCAGTATTGCTAAAAGAGCTTTCTAAAATGGAGCCAGGAGCCCACTGAGGAAGTGTGACTTATGCACATCTCAGCTCAGGTGGAATCTTAATAGGTGCATCCAGAACATCTGCCCAATGTTCATGAAACTCAAGATACTTATTAGACCCTTGTGATAGCCTATCCATTAAGAACAAGTATCTTCTTTTCTGCATCAGAATCAACCATAATTCTTGCCAGACAACTTTAACAACCTCGTAGTATCTGCCTTTATAAGCCCCTGGCTCTTTCTCTTTCCAGAAACACTCTTCCGGTTTTACTCAAGTCTGTATCCCCCAGATTGCAATTACTAAGACCCCCAAATAAAGCTCTTTGTTCATTGCAACCTTTATATTGATTATTGTTCACAGTACCATGAGGAAAGTAATACAGGGTAATGTGATAGAAAGGGACTTGGGGATAATAAGAACCTTTTCAGACAGGGAAGTTCTCTCAAAAGTGGTGATATTTTATGTGAGAACTGAAAAATAAGAAAGACCCAGTCATGCAAAGATCTGAAGGCAGAGGAATGATAGCAGGGACAAAGGCAGGAATAGACTTAGCAAGCTGCAGGAACAGAAACAAGGCCTTTGTGGTTGGAAATAGTAGGGAGGAAAGAGAAGTGTTTTATTTTGTTTTTACTAAAGGTTGGTAAAAACAACCTTTTTGTTTTATTTTTGATTCTGTTTTTACATTAAAGCGAAGGACCTCAGGTACCACTAATTTAGTTACAAGTTTCAAAATTTCCAGAATACATAGTATCAATAACCAATTTTCATCACCTTTGTCTCCACTAAAATAGGGAGTAGAGACAATGAAATGGTTTTGTACTTTTAGTACCCAATAAGCAATCTCTCAATTAAATAGACAGTGCCATAGCTATTCAATGTACTTATTCATTTTCCTCAAACTATAGTCTAAATTCCATTCTACTTTTGTACTTACTCATTCGCCCATTTATTCAACACATACTGAATGCATACTATGTATCAGGCATAACAAGGTTCTAGAAACAAAGAACAAATAGGCATGGGACTTAACACCTAGTGGAGATTTAAAGGGATGCTAAAATGAATGAGATATTCACAAAATAGTCTCTTGGCGTTCTTCTACCTCACTGGTTGTTCCTTTTTATCTCCTTTGCTTTTTGATCCTCATATTCCCCGTTCTTACACTGGAGTACCCCAGGGTTTAGTTCTTGACTTTTCTTTTTTCTATCTTCATCCACACCTTTAGTTACCTCATCTAGCCTTACAGCTTTGAAATCCATCTATATTCTAAAGGCTCCCAAATTTCCAAATCCTGAAACTCTAGATTCCAACTCCCTACTTGTGAGTTGTATTAGTTATCTACTGTTCCATAACAGATTATACCAAACTTAGGGACTTACAACTAAGTAGTCATTTATTATATACAACTTCTTTGTTTCAGGAATTTCAGAGTGGCTTAGCTGGGTTCTGGCTTATCATCTCTCACAAGAGTTGCAATCAGGTATTATGCAGAGTTGCAGTCATCTTATGGGACTGGAGGATCTACTTCCAAGGTGGCTTACTCGCACGTTAACAGTAGTGCTCTTTGTTGGTGGGAGACCTCGGTTCCCTTTCCAACGTGTACCTCTTACTGGAGCTGCTTGAGTACCCTAATGGCATGGCTTCTGGCTTCCCCCAAGGCAAACAATCTGAGAGATCAAGGGAGAAGCTTCATGAGTTTTATGATTTATCCTCAGAAGTCATATACCATCACATTTGCAGTATTCTATTGGTCAAACAGACAAGCCTATATCTAATGTGAGAGGGAATCCCACAAAGGAATAAATCCAGGAGGTAAGAACCACTGGGGGGGCCATCTTGAAGGCTGGCTACCACAGATGCCAAATAATCATTTCAAATCTCAATGTACAAGTAAACCCTCCTGATCTTCCTTTCCAAATACGTACCTCCCACAGTCCTCTTTATCTCAAGTAATGGCAAAGCTTCTTCCAGTTGTTTGGGCCAAAACACTTGGAGACATCTTTGCCCCTTTCATACCCCATCCCAACTGGCCCAGTGTGTTGGCTAATCCTGTCAACTCTGCCTTCAAAATACACCTGGATTCTGACTATTCCTATTTTCCAGCCTAGTCTGAGTCACCTCTATTTCTTTCTACATTTCTGTAATACCCAGTAACTGCTTCCCTTCCTGCTCCCCTTCAGTCTATTTTCAAAACAGTCATAAGGATCTAATTAAAATGTAAATTAGACTGTGTCCCACATGATCATACAAAGAGAAAAAGCCAGTCCTTACAATTGCCTACAAGGTCCTACATAACTTGGTCCCCATCTCCTCTCTGACCTTATCTCTTAAGGTCACTCAAGACCTTAAGAGTCTCCTTCTTGCTCACTCAATCTAGAGCGGACTTATGTTCAGAGAAAATGCCACTTGCCTTCCCAATTCATGCCTTTGCACTTTCATTTCACTTGGCATGATATGCTCTGCCCCCAGATATTTTCATGGCTCATTCCCTCCTCCCCCTCAGTGAGTTCTTCTGTGGCCACCACCCTATTTAAAACTGTAATGCCTAAGCAGAAATACACTCTATACCCCTTTCTACTTTATCTTCCTTTTTCAGCATTTATCATCATTTATTATATCTTTTATGATCTATTATATCATTTACCTTGCTTACTATCTTTCCCCAACTGGAATATATACGCCACTAGGAATTCACATCTAGAAGAATACCAGGCATATTATAGATAAGCAAAATATATTTCATTAGTGAATGAAGAAATTGTGCTAGGCCCTGTTATAGGCAAAAGCAGACATGTCATTGAGTTTATAGTGCAGTGAAGGCACACATTACTAATTCTTATCAACTCTACCTCTAAAATATACTCGATTGACAAATAATCACAAATATAAAAATGAAATTATAAAATGTGCTTAGAGCTATAAAGAAAATGAAAATATATTAAGGGGAATCAAGAAAAATTTCTCTGAGGAAGTAACATTTGGACTGAGAGCTGAAAGATGAATAGGAATTAGCTAGGTCAGGAATAGTGGGGTGGGGTAGGGGGAAGGGGGAGAGTGCTAAGTTAGTGAAATGAGAAGGAATCCTGAAAGAAAGAATATCACATAGGGAAGTCTGAGGCTCATGGGAGGCAAGAAAAGATACTGTGCCTGGAGCCAAGAGAGAAATATTACAGACTTAAAGAGACTAAAGAAACAGGACAATTAAATGCAACACATAATCAGGATGTGATACGAGTTGGGGAAAAAATGTTGTTATAAAGGACAGCATTGGGACAATAAGCAAAACTTGTATATTAAATAATAATATTCTATCAATTTCAGTTTCCTGAATTTGGTAACTGTACTGGGACTAAATAAGAGAACGTCTTTGTTTCTGGGCATGAAGAGTCATGATATCTGTAATCTATTCTAAAAAGTTTCAACAACAGAAAATAATAGTAGGAATACAATATGCATATTATATGTAGTATATGTAAAGAAAGATAAAGAAAATGTGGCAATATGTTAACAATGGATGAATCTAGGTGAAGAATATATGGGATTTCCTGCAACTTTCCTAAAGATCTAAATTTTTTTTCAAAATGAAAATTTTAAGTAAAATTTTACTCTGGCTGAAATATCAGAAACTCAATCTCAGGATTATGATGGCATTCAGTGGTATAAACATATTATTTAGCAATACTGAGAAAACAACCAGTAGAAATACGTAAAAAAAGAAAGTTTGGAAGAGGATCTATATATCTTTTAAAATATATGTTAAAAACAAAGAAAATAGGGATATCACTGATGTAATCCTAAAGAAATATGGTTGATTTAACGGGAAGTGGTGGAAGGAGCAATCAATAGAAGAAGCATTGGACTTATTGTTAGAAGACATGGATTCTAGTCTTCTACCAATACGTACCAGCTAGGTAACCTTGGTTAATAAATCTCTTTGAGCTATAGTTCACTTGTTTATTAACTTGGAATACCACTTACTTCACAAGGTCGTTGGGAAGATCAAATGAAATAAAAGTGGTTGTTAATTCACTACATAGTATTGAATGTACTACATAAATGTAACCTAATTTTTTAAAAACTATAACTATCTTCCCTTATTGCCCATAAAAAAAATTTCATATAATCCATATAGTAGATTTGCAGCTTGTGTTTCCTCCCACATCAACTCTGAAGTAGGATTCAAAACCTCTTCATCCCCTCCAAAAGAATTCCAGTCCAGTGAAAAAGCAATACCGATCTTACTGAATATTCTGAGGGGAAGTCAAGGGTTTTATACGACACATCCCAAAGCATACAACGCCATCAACCTTCTGTCAAGAGGCCTCCTCTCCCTAGTCTTTCTTGTTGGATCAACTGTGGGCTGGTCATTCTTTGCCCGTCTCTGGCTTCTCCCTTCTCCCCAAAAAACTTCCCCTCCGGTCTCTCAATCTCTTCCATTCCCTTCTTTATGTAGGACAGTTTAATTCTAACAAGCGTTTATTTCCTAAAAGGACCCTCCAGTACCAGGATTCTCCCCACCTTTGAAGGCAGCAGAGAATTATAAATAACAAATCATTATTTACTTGCATACGGAAATTCTTGAGTCTATTTCAGCGCTTTCAAGTCTGTTCTGGTGATCTATCCTTGAGCCAAAGCCAAAACAGACCCCCAGGACGGCCAAAAGCCAGCAGCCCGAAAGGCGCTATCTCCCTGCCTCAGTCCACTCGGCGAAGGCGCAGCAAGGCCAATAAGGCCCCCCCAATCGAGGTATTTCCCGTCCCCAGAAACCGTAGACCGGAAGGTGCGGAGAGGAAGAGGAGCGGGGCCGGAAGCCGACCGACGCTGCTCTCTGTGGAGAGACTGGGGAGCCTTTCGCTCCGCCCCGCTTCGTAGCAGCCAAAGGGGTGAGGGGTCAGGCCTGCGAGCTGCGGATCATGGCGCTAGCCTTGCGACTCTGGCGCTCCCTTCCTTTGGGACGTAGCGCTGCCCCGGGACTTCGGCTCCCGACGGGTGCTGCTGGCAGCCGGGAGCAGTGCGTTCTTTGGCGACTCCGCGGCGCTGAGGTACCCTCGCCGTCCTGGCTCCCGCTTTCCTCCCCTACCGGCTGGGCTCCGGCGGCCCCTTCCTTCTAAAGGCTCGGTGGTCCTGCGTCACCTTAGGGTATGTGGTGAACTGAGAAAGGAGTTTGGGGCCTGGTGTGCCTGGAGCTCTCCTGACCGCGACGGACAGGTCCTCTCCCTTTTGCAAGCCCAGTTCCTCTCTAAAAACTGGGGTCGGAGGAGGAGGAGTGAGTCCCCCCCAGCCCCTCCCATCACTCCGGAGAATCTGCCTCATGCCTGTCTTTCCTGTGTAAATGCAAGGAGAACTGTAGGGGAGAAAGACCTTGACCTCTGTGAGATAATTTTAACTTTCGGTGACGGCCAGATACGGTTATAGCTCCTGAGGCTGTCAATCTACAGGACTTTGAGAAGTTTGCGGTGTGATTTTGAAAATTCCTACGGCTCAGAACCAGAGATTTATGCACTATTTAGGTTTAAAAATTATTTTTGAGTTTCTTGTTTCATCTGCATAACGTTAAGGAAGGATGTTGGGATGTTAGATTGTCATCCCAATTTTCGCATTCCTGTTAGACTGATTGGCCTAGGTTTATCTCTGAAAGGGGATTGAAGGGTGAGGGTGTGCATTGGATATATATCATTTGAACTAGGTGCTTCATTATTTTAAATTATTTTAAATATACATTTTTGACTGCCTGCTATGTGTTCAGAGTTGTGGGGTGGGGGAGGGTTGAAAGACAGTAAGGCTTGATCCCTTTCCTTGGAAGAGTTTATATCCAGATGGGTTGATGTTAGATGATATGAACAGAGGGATGGGAGGAGTACTAAGTATGAAACTAGCCTCAAGTTTCCAAATTAGAGCTTTGGTGAGTTAAAAATTTCATTTTAGTGGAATGATCCACTATTATTAGATAATAACATTTATTGAAGGCTTACTATAACCAGGCATTGTGTTAAGCATTACCTGATTTAATTGTGTACTGAAATGTTTCCATGCACCCTTTGAAATAAGAACTATTATTTTATCCATTTTTTTAGAAGAGGAAACTGAAATAAGGTTAATGTATCCAAGTAACACAGCTAGAAAGATGTATCTCCAGGTACTCTGAGTATCTACAGAGCACACGAGCTACATATGGCTATTGTGCTAAAAAACTGAAAACTAGAGAAGCAAGATAGAAAAGGACAGAAAAAAATCACAATCACAAGATATTAGAGAGATTTGTAGGTAATAAAACTCTGCTCTAAGCCAAAGGCAATAATGAAAATTCTTGCCTCCCTCTAAGTATATTGAATTTTTAGGGAGGTGGAACTATTTATTATTGCCAGATTTCCAATTTTTCATGTGTTTTCATAGCCTTATCATTTCTGTTTTTCTTTTTCCTAGACCTTCTTCCTTGCTTGATGTCAATAAGTTGAGTTCGGTATTTATTCCCCAGGGGTTTGCAGAGACTGGGGGCTACTTTTGAGTAGCTCAGACTTCATTTTTCTGTCTTTTTCAATTTGTAATCTATACTGAAAAACACACATCTCTGAACGTTTATTTTTCAGCGAATTTGTACTGAGTGCTTACTATGAGCAAGACTATTCTAAGCTCTGGGGGTATAATGAACGTGAGAAACAACCCTTTTCTCACTGATGTGACAGAAGGAAAGGTACTTATTGAGTAAATGTAATGAATGCTAAGTGTTAGGAAAAGGGAAGCAAAATTACACCTAATCTGATCTTAAAGGGAAAAGGGGAAGTGTGTAAGCAGTTAGAGATGTGATATAAAGACTTGATAAAGGGAAGATGAGGACAAAAGAATATGCCTGTAGAGAGAGTAGCATGAGGCTTTGAGGTAAGAAAAGATGGCATTTTTGAGGAACTGAAAGTATGACTGAAGCCTGGAGTGGAAGAGTAAACTGAAATAAACCAAGACTGAAAAGTTATGCAAGTACCAGTTTATTAGTTATCTATTATTGATAACAAATTATCACAAAGCATAATGTCTTAAAGCAACAAACGTTTATTATCTCATGGTTTCTGTTGATTAGGAATCCACATGAGGTTTATCTGGGTGCCTCTAGCTGAAGATCTCTCATAAGGTTGAATCAGCCTGTTCAGTTGCTAAGGGCTCATGGGAAGGCTGAACTTGAGGGTAAAGGGAAAGTTCTGCTTCCAAGCTCATCATGTGCCTGTAGGCAGGCCTTTGTTACTCACCAGGAGGGCTTCTTCTCAGAGCTGCCTCAAGACACAGCAGCTAGATTCCCCCATGACAGGCATGCAGTCAGAAGGAACACATGAGAGAGTGAGTATCAAAGATGGAAGCCACAGTCTTTTTATGACCTAATCTTAGAAGTAACATCTTTTCACTTCTGCATATTCTGTTTCTTACAAGGGAGTCAGTAAGTTCAGTCTACATTTAAGGGGAGGGGATTGCACAAGGGAGTGAATATCAGAAAGCAGGGCTCATTGAGGGCCGTTTTATTTTTAAATTGAGAGCCATTTAATTTTATTTATTTTTAAATTGAGAGATAATTGACATGTATTAGTTTCAGGTGTACAACATAATGATTCAGTATTTGTATTTGTATATGTTGTGAAATGATCACCACAATAAGCCTAGTTAATATCAATCTCCACACAGTTACAATTTTTTTTCTGGTGATGAGAACTTTTAAGATTGATTCTCTCAGCAACTTTCACATATACAATACAGTATTATTAATTATAGTCACCGTGCTGTACATTATATCCTCAAGATGTATTTATTTTATAACTGGAAGTTTGTCCACCTTCATGCATTTCACCCACCTCTTCCACACACCCCCAAGCCCCTCTTCCCTTGCCTCTGGCAACCACCAAGCTTTTGTATATGAGTTTGGATTTTTTTTTTTTTTTTTAAGATTCCACATATAAGTTAGATCATACTGTATTTGTCTTTTTCTGTCTCATTTATTTCACTTAGCCTAATGCCCTCAAGGTCCATGTTGTTGCAAATGGCAAGATTTCTTTTTTTTCCAATGGTTGAATAATATTCCATTTTGTGAGTGTGTATGATTTTGTTGTTGTTCATTCATTAATGGACACAGGTTGCTTTCATGTCTTGGCCATTGTAAATAATACTGCAGTGCAACATGGGGTGCATATATTTTTTCAAGTTAGTGTTTTTGCTTCCTTTGGATAAATACCCAGAAGTGGAATCAGTGGATTATATTGATGTTCTATTTTCAATTTTTGGAAGAACCACCATACTGTTTTCCATAGTGGCTGCACCAGTTTACATTCCCCACAATGGCGCACAAGAGTGCCCTTTTCTCAAATCCTCTCCAGCACTGGTTATATCTTGTCTTTTTGATAATGGCCATTCTAACAGGTGTGAGGTGAGATTTCATTATGGTTCTGATTTGCATTTCCCTGGTGATTAGTGATGTTGAGTACCTTTTCATGTACCTCTTGGCTCTCTGTATGTCTTCTTTGGAAAAATGTTTCTTCAGATCCTCTACCCATTTTTTTAATTGGATGTTTGTTTTTTTGCTGTTGAGTTGTATGAGTTCTTAATATATTTTAGATACCCCTTATTAGATATATGATTTGCAAATATTTTTTCCCTTTCGGTAGGTTGCCTTTTCATTTTGTTCGTTGTTTCCTTTGCTGTGCAGAAACATTTCAGTTTGATGAAGTCCCACTTGTTTGTTTTTGCTTTTGTTGCCTTTGTTTTTGGTGTCAAATTCAAAGTCATTGCCAAGACCAGTGTTGTGGAGCTTACCCCTATGTTTCCTTCTAGGAGTTTTATGGTTTCAGGTCTTACAATGAAGTCTTTAATCCATTTTGAGTTAATTTTTGTGTATGGAGTATAAGGTAGTGGTCCAGTGTCATTCTTTTGCATGTGGCTGTCCAGTTTTCCCAACACCAAAAAGACTGTCCTTTCTCCATTATATATTCTTGACTCCTTTGTCAATAATTACTGACAGCATAGGCGTGGGGTTATTTCTGGGCTCTCTACTCTGTTTCATTGATCTGCGTGTCTGTTTTTTATGTGAATACCTACTGTTTTGATCCCTATAGGTTTATAATTTAGTTTGAAATCAGGGAGCATGATGCCTCCAGCTTTGTTCTTTTCTTCTCAGGATGCTTTGGCTATTTGGGGTCTTTTGTAATTCCATACAAATTCTAGGATTGTTCTATTTCTGTGAAAAACACCATTGGAATTTTTATAGGGATTGTACTGAACCTGCAGATTGCTTTGGGTAGTACGGACCTTTTAACAATATTAATTCCTCTAAACCATGAGCATGGAATATCTTTCCATTATGTCCTCTTCAATTTCTTTCATCAGTGTCTTATAGTTTTCAGTGTACAGGTCTTTCACCTCCTTGGTTAAATTTATTCCTAGGTGTTTTATTCTTTTTGGCGTAACTGTAAATGGGATTATTTTCTTAACTTCTATTTTTAATATTTTGTTATTAGTATATAAAAACATTTTTTGTATATTGACTTTATATGCTGCAACTTTACTTAATTCGTATATTATTTCTAACAGTTTTTTTGCAGAGTCTTTAGGGTTTTCTGTGTATGCCGTCATGTCATCTGCATGTACTGATAATTTTACTTCTTTTCCAATTTGTATGCCCCACACCTTTTTTTTTTCTTGCCTAATTGCTCTGTCTAGGACTTCCAATACTATACTGAATAAAAGTGGCAAGAGAGGGTATCCTTGTCTTGTTTCTCATCTTAGAGGAGAAGCTTTCAACTTTTCACTATTGACTGTGATGTTAGCCATGGGTTTGTCATTTATGGCATTTATTACGTTGAGGTACATTCCCTCTATACCCACTTTGTTCAGAATTTTATCATAAATAGATATTGAATTTTGACAAATGCTTTTTCTGCATCTTTGAGATGATTATATGATTTTTGGCATTCATTTTGTTAATGTGGTGAATCAGATTGATTTGCAGATGTTGAACCATCCTTGCATCCCTAAAATAAATCCCACCTGATCTTGGCTTATGATTCTTTTAATGTATTATTGAATTTCATTTGCTAATTCTGTTGAAGATTTTTGCATCTATGTTCATCAGGGATATTGGCCTGTACTTTTTTTTTCTTGTAATGTTCTTTTCTGACTTTGGTATTAGGGTAATGCTAGCCTCATAAAATGAGTTTGGAAGTTTTTCCTCTTCTGTTTTTGAAAGAGTTTGAGAAGCATTGGTATTCATTCCTTAAATGTTTGATAGAATTCACCAAAGAATCCATCTAGTCCTAGGCCATTCTTTGTTGGGAGGCTTTTGATTACTGATTCAATTGCCTTAATTGGTAATTGGTCTGTTCAGATTTTCTATTTCTTCATGATACAGTCTTGGTAGGTTGTATGTTAGTAGGAATTTATCCATTTCTTCTAGGTTGTTCAATTTGTCGGTGTATAATTGTTCATAGTAGACTCTTATGGTCCTTTGTACTTCTGTGGTATTGGTTGTGCTGTCTCCTCTTTCATTTAGAATTTTATTTATTTGAGTCCTCTCTGTTTTACTTGGTGAATCTAGCTAAATGTTTGTCTATTTTGTGTACCTTAAAAAAAAAACACAAAAAAACCCAGGTCTTCATTTTATTGATCATTTCTCTTGTCTTTTTAGTCTCTATTTCATTTGTTCCCCCTCTGATTTTAGTTATTTCCTTCCTTCTGCTAATTTTGGGTTTTGTTTGTTTTTCTTTTTCTTTTTTTTTTTTTCCAGCTCCTTGAGGTGAAAAGTGAGTTGTTTAATTGAAATCTTTCATGTTTGTTAACGTAGGCATTTGTCACTATGAACTTCCCTCTTAGAACTGCTTTTGCTATATCCTACAGGTTTTGGTATGCTGTATTGCCATTTTCAGTTTTTTCAAGGTGTTTTAAAAAAAAAATTTATCTTCATTTCTTCTTTGAAGCATTGCTTGTATAGTAGCATGTTGTTTAATCTTCATATATATGTGAATTTTCTTCTTGTAATTGATTTCTAGTTTAGTACCATTGTGGTTAGAAAAAATGCTTGATATGATTTTAATCTTAAATTTATTAAGACTTATTTTGTGACCTAACATTATGATCTGTCCTGGAGAATGTTTCATGTATGCTTGTATATTCTGTTGCTTTGGGATGGAATGTTCTATATATGCCCATTAAGTCGATCTGGTTAAACATGTTGTTTGAGGCCAGTGTTTCCTTATTGATTTTCTTTCTGGATGATCTATCCATTGATGAAAGTGGGGTATTGAAGTCCCTTACTATTATTGTATTGCCATCTATTTCTGTCTTTAGGTCTGTTGATAATTGCTTTATATATGTAGGTCCTCCTATGTCGGATGCATATTTACAAACGTTATATCGTCTTGTTGGATTTAGCCCTTTATCTTCATATAATGACATTCTTTGTTTCTTATTACAGTCTTTGTCTTAATGTCTGTTTTCTCTGACACAGCTACCCCAACTTCCTTTTGGTTGCCATTTGCATGGAATATTTTTTCCATCCCTTCATTCTTCATTTTCAGTCTTTGTGTGTCCTTAAAGCTGAATTGTTTCCGTTGTAGGCAGCATATAGCTGTCTTTTTTTTCTTTCTTTTTTTTTTTAATCCATTCAACCACTCTGTGTATTTTGGTTGGAGAATTTGGTCCATTTACATTTAAATATTACTGATAGGTATGGATTTACTATTGCCATTTTACTAATTGTTTTTTTGGTTGTTTTATAATTCTTTTGTTCCTTTCCTCTGCTTTTGCCCTCTTCCTTTGTGATTTGTATATTTTCTGAAGTGGAATACTTATTCTTTTCTCTTTCTCTTTGGTTTATCTCCTATAGTTTTTTTAAAAAATTTATTTATTTTCTTTTATTTATTTTTGGTTGTGTTGGGTCTTTGTTGCAGTGCACAGGCTTTCTCTAGTTGTGGCAAGTGCTGGCTACTCTTCGTTGCAGTACACAGGCTTCTTATTGCAGTGGCTTTCTTGTTATAGAGCATGGGCTCTAGGCATGCAAGCTTCAGTAGTTGTGGCACACGGGCTCAGTAGTTGTGGCTCGCAGGCTCTAGAGTGCAGGCTCAGTAATTGTGGCGCACGGGCTTGGTTGCTCTGTGGCATGTGGGATCTTCCCAGACCAGGGCTTGAACCCGTGTCCCATGCATTGGCAGGCAGATTCTTTGAATTTGTGCCACCAGGGGAGCCCCTCCTATAGGTTTTCTTTTTTTTTGATGGTGTGTATCCTTTTTTTTTTTTTTTAACATCTTTATTGGGGTATAATTGCTTTACAATGGTGTGTTAGTTTCTGCTTTACAACAAAGTGAGTCAGTTATACATATACATATGTTCCCATATCTCTTCCCTCTTGCGTCTCCCTCCCT